>NW_009626948.1:82495-94115 GCF_000690535.1 Cariama cristata
GGGTAACCATCTGTAAAAAGATAAACAGATTTTTCACTGAATATACACAAACATATAAGAACCGTATTCTGATTTGATCCAGACTAAATGCAGGAAACATTCTTACATGTATCTGGGCTACTTTGATACAATGTAGCTTAGTATCTGGATGTCAGAATAAAAATAATTGAATTTACACAAATGCACAATTACATGTCAAAATTGGTAGTTACCTGATCAATTGTTTTCGTAGTTTGGATAAGGTATGTACATTTGCATTCCTTTACACTTGCAGTTAAACATAGTTTACTGAAAATCTGTCATTCATTGCAATAATGAAATAATTTTCTATCTTCTATGTTTTATATTCTAGATTGTAATGATAGAATAAAACAAAAATTTGCTGCTCTGAAAACAGCCCTTTTCTCAGGTATCTCAAAGCAATGTTCATTTGCAATGTTTACCATTGCTGTTGTTTTCATAAAACTGTGGAAGAAACAGGTTCTAGAACTGCTCAGTCACTGGAGAGAGGCTATTGTCACAGTAATTTTTTGAGAAGTCCATAGAAAGAGCTTTGGAGTAAATCTTCCAAAAATAAGCTCTCTTGGACTTAAAAATCAAGTTTGAAATAGTTCAAACTTTGGATTAGCATTTGAAGTTCTGGTTGCTTATCCAAATGAAGTATTAATTCTGAAACTTTTGGGGTTCTCTTCTAATGGGAAGTTTCGGGTTTGCTACGAATACTTTTGATTAACAGTATTAGTTCAAGTTCTATAAGATTAGAGATTATAAAGTACTGGAAAACTTACTGCACACAGTGCGATGAAATAAGAAATCAGCACATAATGGTTGGTTTTGGGTAACATAATTGATGTATTGTGCCCAGCGATTTGAAGTTTGTTGGGTCAGCTGTATTCCTTCCAAGAAAAGGTGTAGCCTAGAATAATGCTTCAGGCAGAGCTAATTGGGGTATCAAACTAATTGGAGTATATGTGATGAATTTGTATCAGTTTCTTGTCACAGGTAATCTCAGACTGCATTTCAGTCTCATTAAAACATTTTGCTTATGTGTCACTGAAAAAGGAACGAAGTAAATATTTCAGTGTGTAAATTCCTCATCTATTTTGTGAGACTTTTGCATTTAATATTTATTACTCACAATTCTTCATTGTGACCTGCTTAGAAGCTTTCCAGTTTCAAACAGTTGATGTTATCTCAAATTCCTACAAGACTAAAGAGTATGATAGTCAGGGCTATTTCCTAATGCAATCCAGATTGCTAGATTAAATGCTGCGTGGCTTGCAAAGGATATTTAAGGGCACAGCTAATGTCAGCATGACAGCAACAGCAGCCAGTGTTAATGAGATGCAAATTACTTTAAGAAAAAGGGTATCAGAAGGATGCAGTAAATGTAGAAAGAAACCCGGGTAGGTTACCCGGGGTGACACAGGTCTTTGTACCAGCGCCTTTCCCCTACGCGAAAACTGTGAGGTTTTTAAAGCATGGTTTTGCATTTTATGTACTGTTGCAATGAAGTTTGTTTCATTATTTCATCAATTATAATTATACTAATGTGAGAAAACAAAAAAATTGCTTAGTTGAATTCGGGCCTTTCTACCCTTATTTGCTACTGGAGTATTATGGTTGCCCATGAGATGAGAGGGCTGACTCTCTTCCATTATGATATGTAATAAATTCTGTTTTACGAGGCTAAAGGTATGCTTTTTATAGCAAGTTAGAAAGCTAGGTTCTCCCAGGAGCTTCTGCTTGTATCACCCTGTAAACTGACTCCACAGGAAGCCTATGGAGCCTTGCCTGCTGGCTTAGTCCTCCCAGTAAGGTACCTGGGAGAGGTAGTAGGAAAGCTTCCAAAAAAATCGTAAGAGGTCCCGTTTTACTGAAACGGTTTCCTTAAAATGTTTTCCCTGCCATCTCTACTATTCATATTGCATCGTCCTTTTCAACTGGGCACTCAGTTGTCAGCATTAGGTTCTTATTTAAAAAGTAACGTGAGCTTGTTGTGAACAATAGTATCCAACATTTTAGATCTTTTTCTTATTTTATTGCTGTTAAAATACCAGAGACTGAGTTTCCAGATCTGTCACAGGTACGTCTTTCTGAAGACTTAATCTCTCTTTACCTCCATTCTGTCTTTGTTGAATGGTGATAATTTAATGATTAATTCTTTTTCCATACCAATTTTTAATTTAGCTTTTAAGACTCTTAAAGTGTTGGGTTTGGTTTTTTTTTTTTAATAGAAGCTGGTTTAGTAGGGATCCAATCTAAACTATTACTACATAACTAGTAATATATAGGAATATGTAGGCTTGTCAGTGATGCACACTTGTTAGTGTTGCATTGTAACAATAACTCAAATGGGTCAGCATAGGAAACACAAGCACAGAATATAAAAGTACGAATGAAAACAATAGGAATGTACAGGAAATCTTAATTAAAAATGGAAATGTGTATTTTGCTGTATCCTGATTTTGGCATAGGGAATTAAATTTACCTTTTTCTGACATTCACTCTGCAAATGTGTGTCAGCCAGAGTAACAAGACAGCTCTAAAAGTTGGTGATTTTCAGAGTCAATTATCTTTAATTACACTGTTGCAAAATATGATGTACAAATACATTTGTTTCCCACAGTTTATGTTTTCCTATTGAGTATTTTTTAAAGATAAATGCATTGCAATTATTCCAGTGGAGCAATCCAACAACCAGGGAAAAAAAAAATCTATGTTCTGAGATTATAATGTTTATTAGAAATTCTGAAAATGTGGACAACAATGAATGTTGTTTGGACGGTTGTGGGAGACCAAGGCTTCACTTCTTCAGTATGGTCATGGGAGACCAAGGCTTCACTGCACAAATCTAGACATTAAACAAGCATTAATGGATATCAATGGAACTGCTGTGTTCTTAGAGTATGTTTAAGTGGCTTGCTGAACTTGGGTGTTATAATAATTTGTAACCTTAGAGACTACAGAAGCTAGTTATTATAGAAGCACTATCAAAGCAAAATTACTTTCAAATCATGTGGTTCTCTAACTATATTTCCTGTACAATTCAGACCTGTGCTTACACCAGAATAGCTTTGTTTTTTCATATATGGACATGAATAATATAACCTTGGCATCTAGAGAATGGATTTTCTTAGTTTTGTGAAGGACAATGGCGAACACAAATATTGGAAATCTGATAGTTTCTTTTTAGAGATGACCATTCAAACAGTGGAAATCTATTTTACTCTGTGTGGAATTTGGATTTGGCTTGGTTCCATTTCTGCATCTTTTGTCATTTTCAGACTTTCTAAAAGTTTTTCAAACTTTCTAAAGGTTTTAGGAAAGAGCATGGATCTATTTTTCCAAACTCATAATGTAAATATGAACACCATCAAAAGCTGATGAGAGATCTTAAGACACAACAGCTTTTTGGAGATTAGTTGCTACCCACGTCAGAGCTACAATGGGTAGTATTAGTACAGTGGGCAGCTCTTGCTGAGATCCACAGTTGCTTCACCACAAAGAATTTGCTGCATTCGCACATTGCTATTAAATGGTCATAATTTTGAAGGCATTGGGAAGAATCTGGCAAGAGCTGCCAGTAAAGCAAAACAAATAGTATGATTTCTCTAAAAAAAAAACCTGAAACCTTCTTGGCTGTCTTTGAATATTTGTTTCTCTTTTCCACATTGAAAACGTGCTTTCTAAATTTACCATTTAATAATGGAGATGTGGTTCAAAAATATAAATGGACTAAACCTGTTGGATGTAAGTTATTTAAATTATGCATATTATCGATGGTAATTAATAGAAAGTAGTGGTCAGAAAGCACTCTTATTATTGTTGTTACAGGACCATGAATTTTCTCTGTTGCTCTCACAAAAATATGTATCATAAATATTATCTCCATCTGGGAAGCTAAAGAATGCTTTCCCACAGACTTCCTTTGTGTTTGGACTGAAGCATGATGTATTTCAAACAATCTGAAAAGTATTTAAAACAAGCTCAGAACAGGATGGGATGATTGCCAGGCCATTACAGTATAACCTTTATGCAAATTTTACTTTGACACATTTTTGTGACAGTGTTCAGCAATAAATTTTAAAGGCTGCCAGTGTTGTCTAGACTGCAAACCAAGAGACTGTTGCACATCAAGTTGTGCATTAGTTGGAGCTGAGCTACCTAAAATGGTCATGAAAGTATTTGTATTTATACACAGTTCATAGTCACGCACTATCACTTCACCAAAGTGATATTACACGCTTCCAGGAACGAATGCAGAGCGCTTTAGTTTCATGTAGTTTAAAATCAGAAATTTCTAATTTTGTCCAGGTTTTCAATAATTGGCTGGAAGAAAACTTCCAAGCATTTTTTTTACTTGTTTTTGAAATGAATCTTTAAAGAGTTCTGACTGGTAAGGGCCAATTATTTTATGTTTGTAGTCTATAAATTCTGAGTTGCAGGTCATGTTAAATGGACCAATGACCACTTCCTAAAAGGACACCAGATTTGTAATTAACACCACATTTTTGAGGGAAGCTGTCTTGGAAGAAATGAATGGGCGTAGTATGCAAAAAAACCCAAATATAATGGATTAGCAAATGGGAAGTGGAATTAAAACACTTCGGTAAAACCTTCTGGATTACATGACATCACTATCCACAACACACTTTTCCATTGGTTAAAGAAAAATATAAAAAAAGGACTTTGCTTCCCAGAACTGTTTAACTGGCACTTTCATGCACATAACGTTCACCTTGAATTAACAATCAAGTGAAAACGGAGAGATCTGGGAGGCACACAGAGATACAGCTTCCATCAAAACCCAGTAAATCCAGCAGTAATGTGGAAAGTCAGTATTAGAGCACCTCTCCTATAGTAAAGAACCTTTGAAGCCGTAGCTATGGCAGAGCAGTTTTCCAGCATAACCCTCTACTACAGACCTGACCTGTGCTAAAGGCAAAAGCTTTTCTGTGAGTGGTGCTGTGTCTGAGGAGAAGGCACAGAAGAGCAGCCCACCCTGGCCAGCTCTGGGGGCTGAGGCCTTACAGCGGTGACATCTTTGCCACTGCTGTCAAGGAGCATTTGGCCATAGTAGTACGGTGATGGGTAAGTCCACAGGTATCTGACGGATCCCCACACAGCAGCTAAAGGCAAGTAAGCAGAGAACCCTGCTACAGGCTGAACTGCAGCAGGGTGAGAGCCATCTGCGAAGTATTTTCCACGGTGGTTTTGTTTGTTTGTTTGTGGTGTTTTGGGTTTTTTTCATTGCTTCCTGTCATGGTAATACATATAATTGAAACACCTAAAAATGCGTTGCTCATGCTTATTTACTTTTACTGCTCTCTCCTAGTGGCAACCTAGGAGGTTTCTAGAGACAAGGGGGTCTATGCCACAGATAGGGTGTACTGAATATGGCTTTACAAAATGAAACAATACTGTTTCTGCTGCCAAAAACTGTTCCAGGCTCCTGAGGATATGGCCTAAAATGGTTATGAATTCAAATTTAGATGGATAGTCTTCCCCTATGAAAAAAATCCAGGCAGCAATACAGTTTCTCTCTATATGTATGCATGAGTGTCTGTGTGTGCTGGGGTAAATGTATGGCAAATGTAAACCAGATCCTTGCTCTTCATAACTCTGTCACCGCTGACATCTAATGCTTTTACAACAATAGAAATAAGGAGCTTGGCTTATGCACATTGTGTTAATGAAAAATTGGCTCACTGTAACATGAGGATGCCCTTCAATAAGGTGCCATATTACAGCAATAACTTTCTTATTTTAAGTTTCACATTGTTTTTGCAGTCTTACCTTACGTAAGTTAGAATAGCAAATGCAATATGTAAATGTTAAATAGAAGTTTATTTATCCTTTTCTGCAAGATGCTTCCTTCCCAAATACTTTTGCACACAACAGATTGAATGAAATAAAGGTCTCTATTTGGATATCCCAAGTGCTTTATTCATTTGGATAGTTTTGCTTTACATAAAATGCATGATATAATATACCCATTCAAAAAAAAATCCTTAAGGAGCTGATTCTGTTCTTGTACTACATGTTTTAATTTCTTGGGTGACATCCTCAACCATCCTAAAAAAGATGGTTTGCATCTGCTAATAATCACTGATGTGTGATTCATGGCTGTTTGATATGAAGGCATGAAATACATGAAAAAATATTAGCAGTGCTAAAGCTCGTGGCTTGTGCTGCGTGTAATTTTAGATTCAAAATATTTTAAAAGCTGACAGCTGAAAATGAAAAAGCATGGCCACAAGCAAAAATTTGGGAATGTAAACTAGACTACTTTCCTATATCTAGATTTTCTGAAACACTACATTTTTATTCTGATAAATACCAAGCTGTATTTATCTCACACAAATTTAGTAGTGAATGTATGTGTACATCCCACTCACTACATCTGCCGCATTTATTCCAGCATGGTAAACTCACCTCTTTACAAGTATTCTCTGCTGCTTGATAGATGATGCTAAGATGATGTGGTAGATGAGCACTGTCCTATTTAGGCTTTACACTTATATAGGAAGTAAAGTAGCCAGAGAGCGAGTAAGAGAAGAAATAGGGCAAAAGAAGACAGGGATATTGAGAGACAGTCATATAGGTGGGATAAGACTGGAAAATAAGTAGGTGAAAATTAATTGATTTTCCATGTAAAGCAATCATTTGACTCTTAATTGCACAAAGATTTCTCAGCTCACAAAAATGACTCCCAGTTGATCAGTTTGTCTGTTTCCAGGCCTTGCTCAATACTGCTAACAACAGTCTCAAAGATAATTTGTGGAGAAGTTCTTTCGTATTTGTGCTTTGACTAATATTCTTGTGGGTAAATATTCTGCAGGACTTTCAATTTAGCACATTTCATAAACATTTTATTAAGCTTTTGGAAAAGTCATATTTTAATTCTTACTGCAAGTTCTTTTGCAATATATGTTTTAAGTCAATCGATAGTCTTTTGCAAACGGAAGCCTATGAATAGTTACGATTGTGGGGAAATCAGCCTTAATCAGGTTCAGAAGAAATACATATATTCCTGAATTTTGCTGTCTTGGGTATAGTAACAGAAACCCTAGATTAGAATGTCAATTTATTTTTTTTCTAGGTCATCCGCACTCTGTCAGACAAAAAAAAAAATCCTTCTTCATCCTACCCATACTCTTCTAGTCAGCGTGTTAAAAATCATGAATTCTTCCCCCTCACTCCTGCCTTTTCAGAAATGTTTTGGTTTGGTTTTTTTTTACCCCTCATTTAATTTATAAAGCTCAGTGTGGCAGTGTTAAACTTTTTAGCCTTTTGGAGCTTATGCATATATAAGGGAAAGATCACTCAGTGACATGAGAACAGTGTGTATTTTTCTCCTTGCAAGCATCATCATTTCACAAGGTTTGATTTCAAGCTCAAGGCAACAGCCAAGCAGAGCCATGCAGCCACATGAACAGGCTGGGAAGGGAATATGAAGCTGTTGGAGAAAAGGGTGAGCAGCTTCCATGACTCTGACTCTACTTTGGTATGAGAGGGAGAGCTTTCTCAAAGACCTCCAAGAGGTAGTTTAGTAGTAGTGATAATAGTTCCTAGTCCCCTTGCCCAGCATTCATTTCTACAGTTGAGTAAAGTCTCTACTCATATCCATTCAGGAGACTGACAAAAACATAACTGTTCTGTGTCTTTTTCACAGCTTCCTTAGCAGGTATTATCTGCGGTGACTTGGTCCCTGATTCTGGGCTCCCTCTCTCAGTCCTTTCCATTACGCTTACTTCATGGAGGACAAGCTTTCTTGTGTCAACAGCATTGCCTCATAAAGCATAATAATGACAGTTTAAATGTCAGCACTGTTAGTCATTGATGATTCTCTTAGGGTTTAAATAGAAATTTCTTATTTTCTAGCCGCTGTGTTCAGAGGCAGTGTTTACCAGCAGCAAAGTATAATTGTAGAGCTTTGATCTTTGCTTTGAAATGTCTTTTAAAGTGTAAAGAATACTTGTCTATGCTGAGAACGACATTAGAGACTATTTCTGGAGCTAGACCAGGATTCTGAAGGTGAAAGGACACTTTTCCAGCTCTCTCAACAAGTCCCTGGGAAAGTTAAAAATAAGTCTCACTGAAAAAAAAAATTGGCACTTGTTATTTGAGAAAATTTCTTTATTCCAGGAACTGCCTCATGTGGCAGAAATTTATTTACCATCTGTGTAACTTGAAAAATTTTCCATCTTACCAGATACACAACTGAAATAGCAACAGATTTTCCGTCCCTATGCTTTCCACCAACCTCTGTTTTAAGAGAGTGCTGTTGTAAAAACTTATGAAATTTTTGTGTTCTCCAAAGGGGGATGGGGGGGTAGTTCAATTATGGCCCATCTGTCAAACTGAAGTTCTGATTGTGACCTCCAATGATGTCACCTTACGGTTGCTAAAGCATGTCACTTGGGGGAGGGAAAGAAGAAGTTCATAGACCTAGTAGCTGAAAATGTATGCTTGTTTTAATTATTATTACAGTTGTTTTAATTATTGTTACAGTACTGACTTTAATCAAAAAATAGTCACTTGAGAAACTAATTTTTCTTTGAGTACAGATATACCTCCTTAATTTTGTAGCTCTGCAACTACAGGGAGAGAAAAAAAGTTCAAAACAAGCCATAAAACCCCCCCACCTGAATCTTGAGGTAACCAGTCCTTTAAAATGTGAAACAACTTGTCTGTAACTCTGAATATTGCTTCTGAATATTCATACGAATACCCAGGCTAGAAACCAACACAAGCAATGCTAAGGTGACAGAAAAAGAGAAAGGAGTTCAGGGATAGATGTCAGGGTACACAAGCTTAACTTTTGTTTGCAGTTCCTGGGGGGGTGGGGTTGTCCCTCATGTATTCTGTGGATGCACTGTACTTTTGCTTTTATGCACACCAAGGATCCTCCAGAAATGTAGTGGCTCATTCTTATTTGATGCTTAGATGTTTTTAATTCCATCTACCAAATAATATCTGTGTAACAAACTTGGTGTAAAAGGCAGGTGTCAAAAGCTTTGTCTTTGAAATCCAGCAGTCTGATTTGCTTAAAGAATAAAAAAAAATACCTGCCATTCTTATTGTAATTGCATTTTTTTCTGCCTTATCTATTTTTACCTGCCTTAGTGTTCATTATCTTTGGCTGAAGGGGCTTATCTTATATAGGCCTATCACAGATGCTTTTGCTTTTGTAATTCTGACTCTTTGAATTAGTACATGTAACTGTATGAGATGTGACATTGTTTTAACTACAAGTATTACTGAACCCCTTAATCTGGCAATTTTGATCTGTATTTTAAACTGCATTGTGTCTATTTTTGTACATAAGATAAGCTATTTTATGTTTGAGCAGAATCATATAATTGTGAAAATGAATGGGTCTAAGTTCTAAGCCATTCTATATTCTTTCTTATTGCTGCTAAATCATCTACAATCCCCAAATGAGGAAATCTGAATTTATATTCTCAGCGTGCAACTGCATGTTATTCAACAACCAAAATTTTAAAATATGAGTTGCAATTCCCAGAGAAGCAGAAGTTTTTAGTTAGGTTTGTGCTAGTGAATTAAGGCACATATGTGCTGTAGTATTTTATTTTGGGCCAGGAGTATGCTTTTGGAGTGAGTTAGCTGATTGATATGATACAAAGCATGGTAAGTGACATTGTGAAGGATATGAGATAGTGAGATTCAATGTGGATTGCTTGATTTGATAGCTGTATGGCTGATTTGATAGATGCTAATGCATGCTTCACAAAGACAGACTGTATTTTAGGATTGCTGATAGCTAGGGAAGATTTTTCAGATATTAGGAAGGAAAAAAGGGATCTCAGAGGGTAGCAGACTCACACCTGCACAGTGCAAAAGGTATGAATTGAAAGACGAGTTGTCAGATGTAGTCACAGTATTGCACACTCGCATCACTTGCAATGTGAAGACATCTGACTCTGTCCTCTACGCCAACCAAACTGGCTGCAAGATACATAATTGTTGTGACTGGACAATATTAACTACCAACAAATCTTCTGAAGACAGTTTTTTTTTTAAAGAGATCAGTATGTTACAGTTTCCTTTGAGATGAATTTGACAAATATTCCCTAGTAGAAGAATATGGGTTTCTGACTTGAGGTTAAAATTCAGCCCCTAAACAAACTGCAGTCTCTTGAGATTTTTACAGTTTTTGTTTCACCTGTCTGAAATATATTAGATCCAATGTAAAACTAGTGAAGAATATTTTTCCCCCTGTACTTGTGCTTTCTAGTTCTCTCACTAATTCCCAGTAGTCTTGTGGTAATGCGTTCATTCTGTTGGCCAGCTGTTCAGCTCTCCATGAATGCATCCTCCTGATGTGCATTTCCCAGTATTTTACAAGACAGTGTCCTATTCCACTTCAACATAAAACTTTTTTGAAAACAAAACCGTATACCACTGGGGATCTAGACAGGGAACGTAATGCAAGCATAATCAAACTCAGTCTGAGTAAGTGATGAGTGAGGAAACAGCAAGTATTACGCAGTATAAGCACTAAACTGCTCTTAATGTGCGTTTGAAATAGAAATATAGGCTATGTCTTGTATACTAGGGATTTTTTGTCTCTGACACAATTAGCTTGCTTTTACTTTTCTTCATTACTGCCTGTAGTAGAAGGGAACTCTTTGGTTCCCTTCTGTAGGCCCTTGATAGTAGGACTCTGTTGCAAAGCAAGTAAAATCCCCCACCAATGCCATTAGTATTAGCTTCAGTCTTTGGTAAGGACAGAATTGTGAGCTTCAAAGGTAAGGTTTGTCTGTACAGGAGGAATAGAAAATGTATGACCGGACTAAAACAGAAATAGCTGATTTGTTCCCTCTTGGAACAAGTTTTACAACAAAAATGACTTGTGGGATTATAAACCACCAAGTGTTAAGGGAGCTGAAAACAGGGATGGTTTTACCCCTGGTATTACCCCAGATTCTTCAAGACAAAAGAGAAATTCAGCAGCTACAAATAATTGCACTCTCTTGATCATCCCAAGGCAGTTGAGGGGGACAGGTGTTTTAATAAAAAATGCAAAGGAAATCTTTGTCTGCAGTTTATTTTAAGATTCTTTCTTTGTTTACTGTGAAGCCTAACATTTGATTATGGTATACAGTGCTTGGATTCAATTTGAAATGTAATTCTGTGCAGACAGAGAAAAAACCCTATTGTGCATAGGACTGTGTAATAGTAAGTATAGTTTATAGGGAGTATTTTGGATTTTGGCCGTCTGTCTAAGTTGAATGCTGTATCTTACTAATACCAACTGAGATTTACACCCAGGCCACAATTCCAGCAGGCACAGAAAATGTGGACTGTCACTTAACCCAGTAATACATGAGGAGGCTCTGTGTCGAGAGGAATCTATGGCATCTACTTGATTACATTGTTGGTCATTCTCTGCCTGAGTGGTTCCCATTACTCCACGACAAATAGTGAGATTTGTCTTCTCCACTATGACTGACGCATAAAATCTTCTACCTTTCTCTGGGAGTGCCCATGCTGTATGCATATGTATTATGTGGCAGCAATTTTGATCATTTTTGGCATTAGGTGGAAAAGTTGCTTTGTGATTATATCACTTCATATGTTCTGTAGGGAA
>NW_009626948.1:94146-156691 GCF_000690535.1 Cariama cristata
GATAAGTATGTATTTGTTGTAGTTCAGTCTGTCCTGTAGAAATGATCGCCATCTGCATATTATTTGTGTTTTAAAAAGCAGTATGAGAATTTCTAGAAATAATCATTGTAGAAGCTTTTTGTTAAAAACAGTGTATAATGTTTATCACAATCTCCAGTAAACACCCTACCTTTGAGTTGTTCTTTAGAGAATCTAACCAAAACTTAGCAGACTGGGAGAAGAGTTACTGATATCATCATCAATGCAAGCACAGATAAATCAAAACAGAGGTCTTTTATTCTGGAAGGCAGAGCTAGAGTTAGGACTTTGGAGTTCCTTGAATTCCAATACTTCATTAAATCTTGAGTGTATAGCATGTAGGCAAAATGAGCATTTTATTATTATGCATATTTTCAATGGCCAGTATAATCATATTAAATATGTAACTTACCAAGGGAATATCCCAGTTGAAATAATATAAGGTGCAGAAACTGTACGTTTCTACAGAAATGTGAGAGAAAAACAGACGGTAGAAAAAGAGTTTGGCTGTTTTACAGGGATTTTTGTGACCTTAAGCCTGTTGACTGACCTATGGTAGCCAGAAATTTTGAACTATCAGTGAAATCTGTTAATAAATAACCATTTAATTATGCTTTTCAATTAAAGGTTTCCTATGGCATAAAATAGTAGTAGTAGATCACTTCAGATTGGGACATATGATCTTTTAGGAGTGCTCTGATTAGTTCTACTTCTGACAGATGTTTGAAGAGAGTTGTCTTAGCAGTCGCTAGGGCCTTTCACCTTTCCTTGGTTTCACCGAGCATCAGAAAAGATGCTTTATAACTAGCAATGGAGCTATTTCCACTGGATTGTATCTAATGTCAAATGAACCACCTCAGCTGGGACAGGACGAGGCCAGTCACACAGGGAGGCAATAGCAGTGCAAAGGCTGGCTGCGTTGGCGAGGAGGATACAAACAGAAAAATGACAAATCTGGAACAGTGCCCATTTATCACTTACTGCTGTACCCTCACTACCCATATCCACATAAGTCATACAGGAGAATGCTATTGTTTGCCACTTGGTGGATTCATTGGACATGACAATTGCTCTATAATCTTTATGCAAAGTGTTTTGTGACTATGAGAAAATATAGTGATAGAAGGACAGAGAAAAATTTGTAAAGAAGAAACAGGTCTCCAGTGTTAATGTTTTACTTAAATGAACTGCTTCTTGAGAGCCAGAGCTCCTACAATTAGGCAGTCTTTGCTAAATTACCCTGCAGTGGAATTTACTAACTGGAAAGATAACGCTTGTTCCTTGAAAGAAAAACCCAAAAGATTTGATAATTAGCTCTCAGAGGAGTCCATTGGTTATTTTACAGCTGTGGAAAAAAACAGTAGAAACCTTATTTATTGACCTAGCTATCAGATAAATCAGGAAGAGATCAGTGTCATGGAATCTTTTTGAACAGACCACCTCCTGACACTGGGAAAGATCCAGATGAGGTCAAAACCCTCAGCTTCCTGTCTCAGAGAGGAAAAGGAGAAAAAAAATCTGATAAACATAAAGCTAAACAGAGCTGCTTTGGAAATTTCTAGAGATGAAGGGAGCAGGGGAAAAACACTAAAAAAAGAAAAAAATCCTCGTGTTAAATGTAGCAAAATAGTACATGCATTCAATAAATATCAAGAAAACTGATTTACATCTTTTCCGGTTTGATTACACTGTCAGAACTGAGCCTGAAACATGAGAACCAGTAACAAGACATCCCCCAACAGACACCATCATAGCAAATAGTCATTAGCCCACTAACCAGAGCATTAAATACACTTCCAAATATTACCACTCCAGGGATGGCTCAGAGAAGCAGAGTTAAAAAGAGAGGGGAACTTAGCCCAGTGGCCAGCACTGCTGCTTAGGTCAAGTCCTGCTTTAGTCTTGGGAAAAACACTTCTCCTGCCTATCATTTTCACATCCTTAAAATGAAGTTAATGTTTTCCCTTGTCATGTGCAGTGTGAGGTTAACTATACTAAAGATGTACTGAAAAGTTGTATTAATAAGATCTGTGCAATTGCCTGAGATAGGTGGAAGTTCCTCAGGAGCCTTAAAAACTATCCTTCAGAGCTGCAATATTGCTTCTTCTCGTTACACTCCCTTCTGTTCCATATTAAAACTCACACTTTGTTGCCAGTGAGGACAAGTCTCCCATTTTTGCAGCACCCATGCTTTAAAATCAGATTGAGATTAAATTAAATAGTCCTATGCAAAATAACTTGTAGGTGTGCTCTTACTCATTTACACATGCTTTCCGTCTCTCTGCAGTCTCCATACAGCTGTTTGAGGAAGCTATGTGATACTTTCTCCAGTGCTCTTTTCTGTCATTCTTCTCCGTAAGCAAGTGATCCTTTCAGCCCTCTATTCATCTCTCTTCTTTTCAGGAATAGTATAAAAGCTCAGCCTTTTTTGAGGGTATAAGTATCCATCTGACTATTGAACTTAATTGCATATTTAGAAATATTTATCTTCCTAAGCATAGACATCTGCTGAGCAACTGAGCCCTGGGCAAGAGAAAAATAAACTCTCAGAGTGAAAAGGCTTCTCCTGGGTATGCTTACCCTGGGTGATACACATAGCTGAAGGATGCAAATCAGTTTGGTGAAATCCTAATTTTATTGCTAGCAAACTCTCAGTTACCTCAAAGGGCCTCAAATTTCATCTATGGTCATCTAGTTGTCTAGGCCTGATAATAAGCTCTATTACCTAATTTTTTTAAATGAAGAAGAGCCAAATGGTATTTTGCTCATGTTAATGAACACACTGACTTAGTGGAACAGATGTATTGCCGTTTCTGTCACGTTGATATGAGTCAGAGGAAGCAGGATTTAAGTCAAATAACAATGGAACTGCAGTTTATAAATATTTTATTGGAAATTCTATTAACAATTATGCATTTATCTTTCTCCCACATGTACAAAGACATGTTTGATAATAGTAACATGTATTTTAATATTAAATTTCTATACAGTAAAAAATACTTTTAGATTTCAAATGTCCTGTTCTTCTAATCGAGCAATCACTGGTCCAGCACCACTCACTCTAAGGTGCTTTGAATGCACTTGAAGTCTGCAGTGTTCTTGGTGCTCTTCTTCCTTGGGGAGGCCAGCCGGTGCTGACTGCAAATTCACTACAGCTTGCCTTGGCGCTGGCTGTAGACTGAGTCAGGTTCTTTCTCCAGATGTGTATTTCTGTATATTTCTGCTCTGCATTTCTGAGACTGTAGTTTCACTCTTTTGGCCTCACTTGTGAATCAGTAGCCAGAGTTTTCATGCAATGTTTTCTTCCCCTGAGCTGATTTTGTCATGGTGTGTCTTGTGTTAAGCCAATAAAAGTTGGCATACACCCCAGATAAAAATCAACCCCAATAACCTGATATTAAATACATATATATAAAAAATAGTGTAGAGTTGGTAATTCTTCAATTCTACTGGGATAATGCAGTCATATCTCATAAGATAACACTTGATTAAATGGGGGGGGGAAATACTGGACTACACTTAAATGCTCTCAAGCTAGTTATCTCAAGTTCTCTAAAAGAAACATTTTGATTGTATGAGGACATAGGCTAATCTGTGCCAGCTGCTCTGTAGTTAACTATTCCAAAAGTTTCATTCTCCTTTCTCAAGCAATTTTTTTTTTTTCTCTGCAGACATATTTCATGCAAAAGCTATGCTGACCTTTAAAGTTGTTTTACCTTTTTCTCACAAGATGTGGTGACAGTGTTTATTTCTTTTAATATCAGGAAACTCTACATCTGAAAGGTTTTTTAAAAGTGTAACTAAGCATCTTGTTATTTCTATCTTTATGAAGGGTAAATAACCATACAGCTGTATGGTTATTATAGGAATATAGGAAAAGTTTTAAGACAGAGTAATGTTACTGTTCCATCATACAGAAGATGAACTATTATATTTACAGAAGTTAATAAAGTTTCAATCAAGAATACATCCATTCCTGTAATTCCTCACCACATTTACTCTTTAATTGGAGATGATGGCTGTTGTTTATCTTATGGAGGTACCTAAAAAAATAGGTATAGGAAAAATGTTGCCCTACTGCCTCAGACAGCTGTTGAAGACGCAACCAACAGACATTCTTTTCCCAAAGATTATGTATTCCAAAATATACAGTGCTATTTTTCTTTAGTGTGTTTACTTAACATGCGTTTGCAAGGGTAAATAAGGTGGGCTTTAGCAATTTTGTGGTTGTATTTCCAACTAACGGGATATATTGTGCAAACTGTATTTGCAGTAAAGCAAGGCAACACGTTTAAATATGGGGTATGAAGTATACATACATAGATGTTTGGAAAAATAATCTGTTCAAGAAATATCCCATTACCAAAAGTCACTGTGTTGCGCTGGGAGAGTCTTCTAAGATTCACATTTCTGAAGTGTGAATCATAGTAAACCCAGTCAGAGTTTAATCCTGAAAAGCAAAGGATCAAGTCTAAAATGAAGAGTGGCATTTCAGCTTGTTATCAACAAAACCTTATTTTAGGATAAAGGAAAATTAGGTAAAAAATATATAATTGCTTCCATTTAGGGTAGATTTTGAACCATGTTTCTCCTCTATTCTGTGGTGGTTTTATATCTTTTGCTCGAGGACGTGCTATTCTTACTGCCTCATGACTTCATGATTCATTAAGCTTCTTTTCTGTATATGTAAGCAGACACTTCTTAGTGACGTACCATAGGCTGCCTATTGCACCATTGCAAAGGGGAATGAGTCACCTGTAAAAGAACCCAGTCCAGCCGAAATAGAAGTGTGCAAACTTCATTTTTATTTTGCTTTAAACAAAAGCTTAATAATTAAAATGGCATGCGCTTGTGCATCTTAAGAGACTGAAAAACTTAGAATGATCAGACATTTCCATACAAATACAAGTGCAAAATATTATCCAGGATTTAAGATTTATGGATTTACAAGAGCATAACTTTTTGTTTAAAATATTTAACATTTAAAGTGTACTTTTTTGCTGCAATCCAGCTAAACTGGAATATGCAGATATGCAGATGGGAAACACTGATGCATACAATCAGCTTACTACCATGTGGTAATTTTTCATTATTCATTCGTGATTCAGTTTACCAGCACTCAGTGAATCTTGACGTTTTCCCTTTTTTCTTCAATTCTACAAATAGTTGTTATATATATCTGATTCTGATACTGTCCCCATTGTTAACAGCTAGATTCCACCAATCTGATTTTAATTCACTAAGTCATATTTGGAGACTAGTCTCCCTGATTTCAGTAACATTACTTGTGAAGAAATGGCAAGCTAATTATTTTATTCTGTTAACTTGAAGGGTTGAACTACTGAAAAAGCAGTTTGAACAGAAGCTGAGGATTTGTGAAAATCAGGTCAGGTTAATTGCTGGGCTTTCAAATCTAACTTCACAGTTACAGGAAAAAATTGATCATTCTTATGTTCTGCAATTTCTTACACTTTAATCTTATCAGGTCAATTAGGGTATCATACTCTTGACTTAAATAATTAAGAGTCCAAGAGACACAATCCTTAGTATTATTGGTAAATCCAAGAATTACAATTGTTTCACCACTTTCACTTAGCACCAGTCTCTAAATGCACTGAATTTCTATAGCACCGTCGTCGTTATTTAATGGTAACACTACATAGGCCCACTAATGTGCTCTGATCCAAAAATAGAACATTATGAATTCTTGGAGCTTGTATTTAGATTTCAAAGATCTGCCAGGGGCCTTCCCATGATGCTCATTAACAGTAAAGAAAATATTTTTACATCTTTTAATTGTATCAGCTCTAGCATCTACTATAATCTGTCCCATCCTTTTGTAGTTATAGATTACAGTATCTTTTGCATTATTTGAAACTTAGGTAATACTGCAGCAGTCTACGAGTCTCTCACTAAATATCCTGTTCACTGTCCTAACTGTACCGTACTCTCTCCACTGCTTCACTCACTGATTTCCCACTCAGTCTTTACTCAGCTGAAGCTTAAACCAGACACTAACTTTCAGATCATGAGAGCTATGACACATTGGACCCGGCAAGAATTTTCCTCCTGTGCCCACAATGCCCACACTGGTACCCCTGAAAAGTCCAGTTGACTCATCTGCAGACAGTGCTGACCAACCTGTCCTGCTCACAGTCTCCGCGTCTCCCTGAGTCCTGCGATTGTCTTCACAGACTGGCAGCTCTTCTCAGAACACCCCAAACTTCTCCTTGGATCTTGAGACTGCAAGGCCACCTTTGATCTTGGGCTCAGTGTTATAAGATGACTATTGTCATTGCCTAAATTATGATCTGAATGTGATTTATTCATTTCATTGTTTTAGTTTGCCTCTACTGCTTCATTACAACTTCTTTAAAACTCCTCTGCATCCTTGCACTAATATGCAATCAAACAGGAAGACATGGTTTATTAGCACGAGACATTAATCAGACACTTTCTCCAGGCTCTCCTACTAACCCTCATCCAATAGTATTGAACATGGATTACACGTTATCCTACTTGCAGAACTTGATAAGCTAGCCTTTGAGCACTGTTCAAGTGCCATTCCAGTGTTCCTTATTATCCAAAGACTAAATTACCCCTTGTCCTCTCTGACCTGGAAATCTTGGGATGTTTGAGTTATTTTTGTGTTGTATTTTTACAGAAAATCTAACTCAAAGTAGAGTGACATCATTGAAAAAGACATATTTGCCTAGTTTAGGCAATCATTTCTGAATATTTCACAAATGGTGTTCCATCTGCAACCACAGATGTGTCATAGCAGACATTGACTTAGTTCTTACTGTGGCTTAGTGGTTACAACCAGGTGTTTGATACAACTTGGTTATTGACAGTTTTGCAGCTTTAATAGTCTTTGTTGTTTCCTTGTGTCTACGTTTATGCTCTTTTTTGGATCAATGATGCAAAGCCGGACTTAACATGCCCCACAGCTGCTCTCCTATTCCCTTGCTTCATCAATACATGCTCAGTGGTCATTGCATTTCTGATTTTGCTACTGATTTTTTTTCTCTTAGCTCAAACATTAACAAAGAACAAATGTCAGACTCACATTTTCAATGACACCGTACAGACTAACACACCATATAACTCAATGAGTCAGGGAAACAAAGTCAAAAAAGACTTAGAAATAAGATTTTCATCCAGCACTCTTGAAAACTACACTCTCCAAATTTTGAGAGATAATGATACGCTTCATGAGAAATGTCTGTTTTGCAGAAACTCACTTTAATATTTCAAGCTGAGGATCTGAAAGGAAACTTCGTTGTGCAATTCTCAGTCCTTACATCTGTGATCTCTTCCTTAAAAAGGAGAACACTGTCATGGAATTCACTTGAGGGTAGGAAGGTTGAATCAGAGCGCCGTGATTTGGGATCATTGCCTCTTAATCCTAGAGCTTCTTGAAATCTACATTACTCCTAGCCCAACTGCCCCTTCAGCAAGATCACGTTAATGATCCATTCAGTGATCCAAGGCCAATAGAATTAACAGAAGTGGTTTATGTCAGGTAGGCCCATTTCAATAGAGGTTGGTTAAGATTTTTCCACTGGCCTGAAGCAGGACGAATTAGGAAATGGGCAAGCTAGCATTTCTGAAAATGCTTGAATAAATTATGTCATTTGATTTATTTATTTCTCTTAAACTTGAACTGTTGATATGGCTTTCGTGCTATTAAGAAATGGCAATCACACCATGCTGAATTTCTGAAACAGATACAATTAAATCCAGATGAATGAATTTTCCCTGTAACATATCCAAGCTCACAGCCTTATTGAATACCTTCTCAAAATGGTAATAGTCAATATTTTTAAAATATCCCTCACAATTTCCTGTTCATATCTGAACTTTTTTACACTTCATTGATCACATGAAACTTCAGGCTACTTTCGAAGAATAACAGAAAACCCAAAATACTGAATTATACTGAATTTCATATTGTTTATTTTTTTTTTCTGTCGTGAGTGCTACTTTCTTCAAGGTTCTTTGTATCCTATCTTCTTGGCATGCATGAGTTTTATTCCATCTGGTTTTTTTACAATGCAACTTGTTCATTGTTCGAACATCCTGCTTGAGTGTTTATAGCTGCCTGTCTGTCCGGTTAAAATCCACCTGAAGTGCAGTGCCAAGATAATAGCAAGGTGCTGATTGATGATACTGTTGTTTTCTTCATGCCGGAGCAACTTTGAATTTCTTGTTCTTTCCTTTCGTATCTATCTCTTTTCTTACTCATAAAGTGTTTTCTTTTCCTGCGTTTTTTTTTCAACTCTCTTTCTATGGCCAGAGTTTACTTTTACATTTTTTTTCAAAATAAAATCTTACTACAAATCTAGTACATTTCCAAATGTTATCTTTATTTCCAATTTTTTTTCAGCATGTTCTGAGATTTTGTAATATTTCTAGCCATAGTTACTGGAATTCTCTGGTTACTGAAATCTTGACTTCCAGCATGAAATATAGACTCAGGTGGGAAAAAAAATTGAAAATAATCAAAACTACATTACAATTAAATCATTAAAATATTTTCAAACAGTTTGGTAAGAATGAAAGCATGTAAAAAAGGAAAGAGTTTGGAATGGAATCCAAGTTTATTGAACGTTAGTTAAAATATCTGATTTAATCCTGGCCCTGACATGTTTGTCTTTTTTATTCTGTCTCCTCTTTGAGATAACTCTTGAACTCAGACCTCCTATTTGGTAAAGCCACATTTGGAAGTAACATTAACTTCTGTATCCTCTTTTTCCCCTTTTATATATAAATAAATAATGTTTGTGTACATACATATGTCCTGCATTGCTGTGGTCATATTTACAATGTAGATATGTTGGGTGTTAGTCAAAGCTGGGACTTGTAACCAACCTCACCTCCCATTCAAATTGTCAAGTTCCTAATTGTAGGCTACGGGGTCCTTTGTGGACTGATGTACTGACACAGACTGATTGAACTCAGTCTGAGCAGCAAGTCCTTTCTGAGAGACAGAGGTTTCTCCCCTTCTGTTCCTGGGAGGCAGCAGCTGTGAAGGGAAGCTGTCAGCCATCAGTTCCCCGAAATGGCAGGGAGATGTGTAGGCACGTAGATGTGCTGCAGGCTGAGCTGGGAGGCAGGAGCTGGGACCAGAGCAGAGCACAACGTTTTTCCTTCCTCCCGATCCTGACTGTCAGACCTGAGTGCTAATGCCGTCCAGCAGCCTAGCTGAAACTCTCAGAAACAAAAAGGAGAAGGAAAATGCTGTGACCACAGTCCAGTCTCAGCTGGACTCAAGTCCACCACTGCATTGCTAGTTAGCTTCTGCCTGGCAGTAGGGGCTCTGGTTTCAGCTCAGGCTGTCATTTACTGCTTATTTAATCCTTATTACTGTCTTGATTGACAGTGTAAACACAGCCTGTGTTTTATAGATAAATATGTTCATAATTCAGGTATGATATGCAATAATCTGTCTCATCAATATTTCTAATGTGTTTTGTTTGCTTTAATATTTTTTCCTCACCTTGGTATACCCATATGAGATGTTTTCAGACTTTATAGTAAGAAAGACTTAGGTTTTTTGAGTAGCTTATTATTTCAGTGTCTGAGAGTTTTACAATTCTTTCATTGTAAAAGAAAATCTGGAAGTAGAAATATAAGCGGTGGGGAAAAATAAAATCTAAATCTGGTTTTCCATCTAATACCTATGCGCACAATTTGGAATATATATTTTTGCTATTGCAGATAGAGGAAGCAAAAATCCTCAGACAGTCCTGGTATAGGTCACAGAATACTCATCATGGCTGAGTTATGAAATGATGTGAAAGAAAATTATATAGTGATGCTATTAATATATGTTATTATATAGTAACGCTATTAGTGCTGAATTTTCACTTTGGTTGCAATAAATTGCAGGTGCTTTTAAAAAGAATATACCGTACTATTCAGTTTTGAAGCTATTTGTCTTACTTCTTAAAGAGGGCTAGTTATCATATAATGCAGTGTAATTCATTTGCTGGTGGGCATGGCTCCAGGGTATGACTGGCAAGCATACCCTGTATGTGTCAGACTGTATACAAAAGCAGCAATACCTATCCAACAGCAGTAAAAATACTAAGTGGAATACAGTAAAGAGGTACATCATTGAGCAAAATGCTTAGCTGCATTCAGTAACAGTAACAATACTTTCTACCCGATCTGACTTTACCAGTAATTTTTGTAGGTAATAACTAGTTTCCATCCAGCAATATAAAAATTAAGGACAGCCTTACTAATCGGTTGGAAGGGACCTCAGGAGGTCTCTACAGAAGCAGGGCCAGATCTGAGGTCAGACCAGGTTGCTCAGGGCTTTATCCAGTTGGGTCTTAAAAACCTCCAAGGATGGAGGCTGTAGAACTTGTCTGGGTGACCTGCTCCACTGCTGGACTGCCCTGGGGCGGGGGCAATCCTGATCCTTTCTTGTTTCAGCTTAAGTTATTTGCCTCTTTTCTTACCCCGTGCACCTTTAGGAAAGCACTGGCTCCATCCTCATCAGTTCTGGGGGCCAAGGCCTTTCAGCACAAGACGTGGGCTCGTGCCAGCCTGTACTGATGGAGGGCAGGGAGCTGCAGTGCAGGAGAGGGCTGTGGAGTGATTGCTGCCTGCCAGTCCCACAACCTGCAAGAAAAGTTTGGCTGTATGTGAACTGTTCCTGACAATCATTCATCTCACCTGCTTGTTGTTACCTTGCTAACTGATGGCTGCTTACTGCCTGCAGGTCTCAGTCAGCTGCCAGTGGTTTTCACCTCACAAATGCTGGGAGGTGAAATGGCTTCAATTGACATTTATTTGCTGTCACAATAGAAAAATGTCATGTGCATACTGTGCTTTTCGATTCCTAGAGATGCACTTTTTACATCAGTTTCATCTGTAGCGAAGGCAGAGGGTTTTGCAAGTTGCTCTTCAGAAGAGTGCAGAAGAGACTCAGGAAGAGATGTGAGAATGGCCAGAGATGGAGGAAACCAGTCCCTGCCATGTCAGTGGGGAGGGGGAGGAATGAGCCAGAGCAAGAGACTAAAGGGGAACATAATACCATCTCCAAGGACAAGAAAAGTCTGTCATGCAGACCAAAAACTGGTAAAAATAAGAATTAATGAGTTCAAGCTAGAGAAAGATTGTGATTTTACATTAGAGAGAGTTTTTTAGTGCTAAGGAAGGTAGCACTGGGATAAAACCTTCTTTGCTTGGGGCAGTTTTGGAGGTTTGGAAGAGAGGCTGGAGAACCATCTGTCAGGTATGACAGTCCTGTCATTGAGAGGGAGACAGATGACATGACATTTCAAGATCTCTTCCAGTTGTATTTTTTATGATTCTATGACTTTCTATTGTTGGCTCATTATTATCGTATATAAATGTGTGATGTTTAATATTGTGTAATATTTAAAGCAGTTAGTGTTGATGGTTTCAGATTAAAATAGTCACTAGACTTGAGAAGCTGAACTTACTGTTGAAAAAGCAGTGAATGCTTAAAAACAAGTATACAAATTATATTCATTTAAATGTTTATGGAAAATTGCTTTAGTAGCAGTTATGCGGTGCAACTTCAGGCCTGTTTCTAAGGATTCAGGATAGAAATGCTGAAGGAAAATGAGCATTTAAAGTGAATGACAGAAAAATCTAAGCAGCAAATTTTTTTAGGGGAAAATGAATTCAAGGATTCAAAAAGGTAGTTGCAGAAGAATGAGGCTTTTAGAGTAATTTTGTCTTTTGGTTGTGTGTTGCATGGGTTGTGTCCTTTGATGTGAAGGGATGATCAACCCTGAAGGCTAGTTTACAGGCCAGTGTGTGTGTCTGAGCAAGCCCTCAATGCTGTGCACAGATCAATCCTGTTAAGCAGCATTTAATAGCTAGAATAATTCCAGTGCGCGTAAAGGTTTTCAAACGCATACATGAAATAGCTGAATATATTATAAAGAAAAGCAGAATTCCTTGTCTGAACCACAGACTTTACAAAATTCCAGTCAACCACTTACCACATGGTCAGACGCTTAGCTTTGATGAATTTCAGACAACAATATACAGAAAACAGATGCTGTTAAGGGGTGTCTGAGGCAAACAAGTTTTGTTTGGTAGTTTTTACCCAATTTGGGCCATTATCGGCTCTGCAGAAGGCATCTCATAATTGGTGCAGAATTTCAGAGAAGCTGACATGACTGCAGCATCTCGGCTATTTAATTCAGGAAATATCTTAGTTGTAAAATATGATGTGTGCCGTATAAAAAGTGATCCAGCTTCCCTTGATTCTGTAATTTCTCAAAACCTTTGATTGCCGTTTATTAATACTTGCTAAGAATTCAAAGTGAAAGAGAGAGCATGGTCTATGAAGATTTTTTGAGCTATCTAGAATCATTCTTCACATGGCTGAAAAGGAATAACTGTTCCCTTGAGCAACATTTCCACTCCCCACATATTTGATCCTGATCCCAGTTTGGGGGGCTTGATTTGTCTGTGACTAGGCTTCCGTATAGCTAAACTGTCTGATATGAACACCTGATTTCATAACCCTTTTGTTGAAATATTTTTGCTGAGACAAGATCTGAAAATTCAAGGGTGTTGGGTCTTAACCCAAACCTGAACTCTAACTTTGGCTTGGCCTTACTCAGAAATACAAATTTTAGCCTTATTCAAGATCAAGGTTTTTACTGCCACCTCCTCAGTCACCAATAACTGTTCCCATAAATATCAATGGGCTGTGGATTGTGATACAAAACTAACCTTAGTTTAAATCTTACTGTGCAGAAGTAATTTAATAAGAAAGTAATTGTCAGTGGGACAATCCAGTTTTCAAATGGGAAAGAAGGAGCTCTTTTCCAAGAAAACAAGGTACTTAAACTCCTTTCAATGAATATAAAAAATTAGCAATGGATTTTCTCATGCTATCATGTTCTCCTACAAACTTGTGGCATACAAAAAATATCTCTGGCATTTCATCAGCTCATCAGCTGCATAGATTGGCAAAGCTAAAGAAGGATACATGGGTGAACTGTGGGGCAGAGGACAGCAGTGGGCTGCTCTTTTTTAGCAATATGCTTCTCTTTCAGACCCTCACCAAATAAGTTACAAATGTGCAGACTCCCTTCAGTTCTTTGTGTGATGTCCTGAAGAAAAACATTTGAGAAGCCCCCAGACCCTACAACATCTGTAAAATCAGCATAACCTCACCTGCAAAAACAAGGTTACAGTTACATGGTCACTTTGCATCAACATAAATAGAGGCTTTTGCCAAAAAAAAAAAAAAAAAATAAATCAGTACAGCTTTTTGTCTTACTTTTATCTGGCCTTCCTTGGCTAGCACTGACATTTGCACGGCTGCGTGGAGAACCAGACTAGGGAACTGACCCTGCTCAGCACTACCCCTTTCGCAGGGACTGTGTTCAGCTGAATCCCCACTGGCTTACTACTAGAAACTGGTGCTGGCACAAGGGGAGGTGAGGGGCAGCCTGGGAGAGTAGATGAGGGCACAGCAACTTGTAGTAGAACTGTGAATTTTGGGAAAATTAAAGTAACCATGAAACTATGACCTGTATCAGACCTTGATTTAGATATTTTTTAAAACTAAGTTTGGAGTACAAATATAGACAGAACAAAGTACAAAGTTACTAAACAATTGAGTTCTGATCACACTTGAATCTTGAAATAATAAACTGTTATTAGTATCATGTAAGGAGAAACTATATTTTAAATCATTGACTACTGTAAGGTTTAGTAGTGGATTTACTATACAGTGGTGAACGTCTATTAGAGTTTGTCTTGGTATTGAAAGGAATCTTTGCAAGAAAGAAATGAGCAGTCTACATAATCCATGGAGAGCTACACTCAAAAAGGTCAGCTCATTGCCAGAGGCAAAATCGAGTGAACTATTACAGCTAATGATCAGTCTTCAGATAGTAAATATAGAGAAGCTATGCAGAATACTTGGATATAACAGCAAAACACCAGTCTTGCAGCAGTGTGGTGAGCAAAACTAGGGAGGCAAGCAAGTAGATCTTTGAGCTTTGGGACTTTCAAATAATGTTTGACCACAACTTTTTCTGAACATCATCCTTAATTGTAGGAAGAGACATTGGTCTCGCTGTTCAAGGTCTTGTTCTTGGAGATGCATGTCCCATAAATACCGTCCCTGTTACAATGCTTTGGGGGGAGGTGTTACATTGATTAAGCCCTGCAGCAAAAAGGTCATTCAGTTTTACAAATGTTTTTCTCTATATACTGACAACTAAATCAACCGTGTCATGCAAGTCACATGCAAACATAAGTAGCGTTCCAAGAATCTGTTCCAGCATTTTTATTTCAGAGAACATTCTGCCTCTGAAAGAAACAGTGATATTTTGAAGTTCACTGTTTCTAAACAAATTCAGTCTTACTAGAGAAGAGTTTAAATTCTCGGCTTCCCTCCTCTATTTGTCATGAAACCTCTACACAAGAAAAACATGACTCTGCTATAACTTCTGGAAGTTTGCAACAGCATTCATCATCTATTGCTACATCTGCCACAACAGAAGCATAAGAAAATCTTTAAACAATTGTCTCAGGTCACTTGCATGACTTTAAAAATCTTCAGTTAGTACATTTTTTTCTGATGAAATGAACCAGAATTAACACCAAAATATTTAAAAGAGTTTTCCAAAAGACTTTGCATGGAAAGGTGCTCTATGCAGGGACAGGATATTAACAGTGCAAGAAAGTTTGTATATTCTGTGAAGTTTGCTCTTCTACATTTGTAGAAAATAATTCCACTTTTGCCTTTTTGTTGTTTTCTGTACAACAAAAGTGTCCTGTTTGGATTAGCATTAATATTTCCCACTTTGCTAGTCATTGCCTTAGCTTTTTAATACCATTTTCACACTAGTGGTACTTCATTTTTCTACAAGCCTTATTATCTCATCTGCAGTGCTGCACTTTAGTGCTGCTGAGTAGCACAACAAAGGAAAAAAAAACAAACCCAAATTACGTCTTCCGTTTTGCCTATCTTGAAAAGAGAACTGTAACCAGGTCTTGTAATATCACATATAGAGCACCCCATCCCATATCATATCACATCACATCACCTCTTTCAACCTGCATTCTTAATTGAACTCTTAATTTAATAGGTTAGTATTTTAACCCTCTAAGACAGTAATTTCTATTTCTCACCTGGAAGAAGGAAAACGATTTACAGGTTTTGATTCTCATGTGATGCTGTGATACTTTCCTCACTGCACAAACGAGGTAGGTCTGTTCTGCAGTAGAGCAGATTAACTGATGACTCTTTTAAAGTAGGTCTTATGTAGCTGATTTCACACTTTTTGTGCCTTGATCCTGGGTGTCCTTTCAGACAGAGGGTTGCTTGGACTCCCTAAGATTCAGTATGGTTGGTATATACCTGTCTATATCATATGGCTTTCTGTATAATAACTTGAGCTTTTCTCTCTACATTGAATCCCTCACCTTATTCTTCCCACTGTCAGCTCTGAAGTTCCATACTTTCTTTGATCCGTCTTTACAGACATGTCCATAATCCAGTCATGCTTCAGGGTACAGGGGAAGAAAATGCTCTTTGATGAAAGCACCCTATCTCAGCTTTCCTCAATTCTCTCTCTCTTCTAAGGGCCTCCTCCAGACATGAGATGGATTGGAAACTGTTTGTGTTTGGCAGAGAAGCGTAGTGAATATCTCATGTAAACTGCTAACTTGAGCAAGATTACCCAAAACAGAATGATAAATGCAGATTCTTCTGTTTCTAGCTAGAAATCTAAATAAATGACTGATTTCTCAGAAGCCGTAAGCACTAGGCTGATTTCAGTGAGTTGCAGTCTATTACAAAATGTTCCTACATTTTGTCATTCAATATATAAAAATTCTTAGGCAACTCTTGGTAATGAGCCAACCCAATCTATTTTTTTAATTAGTCTCTCTAGGTAAACTCATAATATTTACTTCCATATTTAGAAAATGTCAAATTTATACCTATCATCAATGTACTTAATCATCGCTGCACAAATCAGAGTGCATGCATGCATGTGTGTGTGTTTATGTGACTTGTAAATACATTGAACTATAAATAAACCCACAGGACTCAAAAGAGTAATACAAAACTAAAGTAAAAGGCAGAAGCAGTTAAATAGTTATATTTTTACCAAAAAACCCCAGATGAATGGTAACTTGGATGTCTTCAAGCTAAGCCCACATGGCAAGATTTAAAAGGTTAAGCAATCAGCTAAACCTGCTAGGCTCATATGAGGATTTGTTATAATTTTTGTATAACAGTACGTCTCTTCCATAATGCCTCCTAGCTTTGCACAAACTTTTAGCTTGCAAAGAAAAGCGAATATAGGAAATTTTCTGCAACCTGTAAATTTAACTGGGCTTGAAACACTCAGTGGAAACTCTCCCCCTGCCCCTCGCATACAAATAATAGGCAAATAGATTAAGATATTATTAGCAATAAAAAAATACTCTATGCCTGTGTGGGATTTGATTTTGGCAAATTTTCATAGTTGTAATCCTGACATGATCCTAAATCAGGAATGATTACTGAGAGTTAGATGTCATCAGATTGGCTACTGTAAACAAGTGTAAGTCAAAGACAGAGAGCTGGATTTCACCCATCATTTGTAGTTTATGAAATTGTATTGTAAGTATAAGATAACTGTCTTTTACATTGGACAAGATATAGCATTTAGAGTTGTTAATTTTACATTTGGTTTTGTTTCTGTTCGTTACCCGAATTAGTGCCACCAATTACTATTTGCATTAGTATTGCCAGAGAATTGGTGTAATGTTAATGCAGTAATGACAGTCTAAGAACTCTATGTTTTCCATTAATGTCTACGCGTGGTTATATGGCATTAGCTAGGAGACCCTGATTGACTTAGTTTCTTACTACAGAGTTGTTGTGTTTCAAAAGCCACTACTTCACGAGTAACTACTGCCTGTTCTCCCTGATGAGTTAGCACAGCCACGTAATAATGATTCCTTACATTGTTTTGCCCCAAGGTTTTTAAGTGATTTTCCATTTCATCAACAGCGAATTGCTAAATTTCATTATTAAAATAACATCTCTGCTAGATGGTTTACTTGGCTGACATGAAACGTGGAAAACTACAACCAAAACTGCCTGAACTAAAATAGAGTACAGCCTACAGGTTGAGTGCATGTTTAGGCAAATACAGCTGTAGAAAGGAAGTTACTAAAGAGGAATGCTTTTGTTTAGGTTAAATTAGCTTTGAATGTGAAAGATGGCAAATTTCTGCAGTGGAAATCAGGTTAAATTCAGGAGACTGTATCTGTGAATGGCACATGAGTTTGAAAGATCTTGTGAAAAGTTAGGGAAATGGAGAAGTTTCACCTCACTTCTAGTCCTGAAATCTTCTAGCTCCTGGAACTTACCAGCATTGGTATATTTGGATTTTATGCTCCCTGTCATTTTCCAACACATTTTCCTCTTTTCCCCAGAGAGTGCAGCACTATTCCTGCAAGCACTATGCTCCATAGAAGGAGCCATATTTTTTGTCAGGAAGTATAAGAAGTCTGTGTTTTGTTAAGAGAATATGTTATTAAGAGGTTGACTTTCTGATCTACTTGTATTTATTACATTTCTCTTAAGGATACAGTAGTAAAAAAAAAACAATTACTACGTTATATAGCAATCAAGTGCCTCTGAAGACTTCACTTTTGCAAACATAACTTATTTGTGGCTTTAACAGGAATTAAAAAGCGCACATAAACCACTCCTGTTAAATACTTTATATTTAGAAAAATTGAGACAACTATCTAAAGTTCTTGTAAGAAAAATTAGAAGAAAAGCTACTTTCCCAAAAACTTGCATGAATGTGTAGGAATAGCTGCGTACATGAGCATGTCCCCTCACCTGTGCATGTGTACAGTAGTGTATGCTTATGTTATTTGTTCCATTTTCAGTCTATTCTAAACATTAGTTCAAAATATGATTTATAATAGTAATCTTACTGGGATTTTTGCTGGTGTCCTGGCCTGCTGTCTTACGTCAAAAAGAAGTGGAGTGCTTTAGCTTTTTCATTGCTTTTTAATGTTCTCCCCCTACAATCTCTTCAATATAATGAAGAATAGGACTCTAATATGGTACTATAGAGTGTAAAATTCAGAGAAAGATAAAATTCTTGGGAATTTTTCGAAGTTTGTGAACTGTACACTGCAATGTAGCACGATGAAATTTACACATCTGATTTGTACACCTGCTAGTAAAAATCAATAGATTAATTCCAAAATAGCATATTTCGCATTATTCTTTGTTTGTTTTCAGTTCAGATTAAAACCTTCACAGTATAAAATCAGTGATTTAATAACTTTTTATTTTTCAAAAAGGGTATTTTCTAGCCAGGAAAGACAAGAGTGAGTAATTTAATGCCATCTGAAATACATAGCATTAATACAAGATTTTAAGTCAGTCCAGTTGGCTGCAGATCAAGAATACCAGAAAAAACTCAGTCAACTCTTTCCATAAAAGATCCCTTTCTTTTGCGGGTAATCAAGCTCACCTTGTCAGTTGTGCAATAGGCTTGCCTTTAAAAACCAATGTCTCCTTTTCAAAGAAATTATGATCATCTTGACCCAAGGGTGTCAAGGAGGAGCACGGCTGGTGGTGCCCTGATGGCCCTAAGAGGGGGCTGCTTGGACCAGGACATCCTCTCCCCTCCTTAACCACAGGGGACCCCACTGGCACTAATGGAGCTCTGCTCTGCCCTGGAAACCAGCAGATGCTTTGAATGGGAGCACTTACAGGGAAAGTGGGAATGATTCAATCCCCCTGAGGATATTAAAAGAGAGCACAAAGTTAGTTTTGTGTACTAACCACTTCTGTACAAAATTTTTGCTGTGAAAATTAAAATAGGTTTTACTGTTAATAGTACATCTTTTCAAAAGGTACCCTTTGCTTCAGCTCTGCTCAGCTGAAAGAGGTATGTGGGAAAAGGGGCTACAGTAGGAAGAAAAGTGTGTGTGTGATGTTCAAGCAGTGGCCACAGGAGAAGGGGGAAAAACACACTTAGAGAAATACAGGGTATAAGAGAGCAAGGAAGTGAAGGGTATCTGCTTCAATTGTTTTGCCATGCCCTGATAAGACAAAATGAATGTATTAAATCCAAAGTTAACCAGTGTTGTACTCCTTAACTAGTTTCTTTTGTTTGAGTAGGTTAAAATCTTTGTAACATACTGATAATATGGGTACAAAACTGTTTGAACCTTAAAAAAAAAAAAGGGAGGGGAAGTACTTTTTAGAAATACTCTGATTAGTGTTGCCTTTTTACAGTGTTTGTTGGTTCTTCGTCAAACGTTCAAAATAAAAAATAATAACATTATGTGCAAAGAACATTATATTCAGAAATTGCCGGGTGTTCTCCATGCAGAATGCTATAAGGACATCATGTTAATAAACAGCCTCACTTTGTAAATGTAAGCACAAAGCAACTTGGTAGTAAAAAGACAAATAAGCACTTGAAGACATAGGAGTACATAAAGATAAAAAATAGTATTGTTCTTTTCAATAGCAATATAAGCTCCAAAATAACAAAAGTGTCTAAAAAAGTGGCTGAATCTCATTTGCAATGATACTCTTCAAATTCTTTTTCTTTTATTAGCATTGTTTGCTGATGATAGCAACAGGGCTTAGGAACAGTTTTCCTTGAAAAAAGGTTTGTATTTCTTTTAGTATGACCTTAACTTTGGGGATTTAATACTTAATTTAGGAGTAATTCAAGCATCCTGCATTCTAGGAACAGTTACAATGCTTTCCATTCTAAACATATGAATATATTCAAGTTTAACTAGCTCCTTTATCATACCAGTGAGGATACAAATTAAAAGAAATATTGTTTTTCCCAGTCCATGACCTAAAGTATTTCCTCTTCCTGTGGAGACATGTTAAAAATAAAATCTGCAGACAAATAACATCTCAAGTTTGACGTACTGTGTATGTTTGTGATACATTCATGAATTGCCCAATGCAAATGCCTAAAGGCAGGAATTAGAGTTGTAAGGGCATTCTTTGAGCAGGCACCTTCTCATGCCCGAGTTTTGACTTCATGATTGTAAAGGAAGGATTTCTGTATAATTCTACAAATGTAATTTATATTTTTACATTCTAATTTGGAAGGTAACTAGCTATCGGTGGGGAAAAAATGTGAAAGACTGGATGCAGAGGAAATGCTGTGTTTTCAAAAGAAAACAAATGAATTGCTAATATCTTGCTGGCTTTAGAGCATATCACACTTCAGTAATAAAATCTCAGAATATACACACAAGGGAGATACAAAAAAGGCAAATAGGCTATAAAGCTCTTGGAAATTTATTAGATAATATCAAGGGTAAAACTGTCTATAACATAAATTAATCTTGTATTTATTTAGGCTTTCACATATACAGTTTAATAGCATCCCGGCCAAACAGAAGGTGATTATTGTGTTATTTAGTAAATTGTAAAAATAGAAACTGTAGTTAAAATGTCAAAACTTCTTATGACAAGGTTGATGTCAACAGCAGTCAGAACCATAAACTATTGCTAGGACTTCTGAACAGAATAGCTAAATTCCATCCTGATAATATTATTGGTTTAGAAAGTGGTGTTTGCCTGCAAAGCCAGCCCGGTGTGCCAAGCCTGAGTATCACTTTGAGCAATACTTTGCCACCTCTTAATTTCAGCAGATTCTTCTCTAGCATTCTCAATCTGCTGCATGCGGAGCAAGTTGATACTTTTTTGGCAGGATAAATCAAACAATTTGCTTGGGGAAAATTCCAGATTTTTCTCTTTCTAGTCTGGGGGAAAAAACAAAACAAAACAAAACAAACCCTCCCAGTCACCACCACTCATTTTGTCATGGTGTGGCAAGTAACTTTTGGGTTTTAAGTCAAGTGTAAATTTCAGGTTGATTAGCCTTTCCAGTGGTATATTTCCAAGCAAAAGTAATAGAAATAAATACATAGTTGGGGGACTGTGTGGGAGGCAAGTTTTGATAGCAGCACTGGTCCCCCTCTGGATGAGTAAACTGGTGAACATATCACCCACCATAGCAAACGTAGCCTTATGCCACAAAGGAGGTCACGTCTCCTTTGTTAGCAGAGCCTTATTTGCTACATTGGGCTTTCTGCGCCTATGTAGATTAGATGAAATAACTGTTCTGACATTCAGACATCAATTTAACGTCAGCTAAAATGAAGATGCATGGATTTTCAATGAATCATTTGGGACACCGTATTTTCAGTTTTAAAGAAAGTGAAACTTAACCCAACTCACTGATTGCTAAGTTGTTTTGAAGTAATATTTTTTCAGGGTCATGGTAAACTCAGTTCAGGTTCATCAGGAGGTCCTGCAAATTCATCAGGTTTTTCAGCAACCCAATCCAAAATATCATGTTGTAATAAAAAATGAAATACACGGTTTTCCTGGGTTTGGCCTTTGCTATGAACATTGTTCATAACTCTGCTATGGACTGACAGATTTGTATTTCTGCTTTTCTAAGATTTAGTTAACTAACCTCCGTCACCTCTGTCTTCACATAAGGACCATGTAAATGATATTTTATACGATTATTTTATCTATACAGTTCCTTTAATTCTAGCAGGAATCATTTAATTCAAGTTTTGCAACATCTTTGAAGCAGTCTATAAAAGACCTGCTAATAGAATCCTAACTAGAGAAGACATTGTGTAGCCTAAAACAGTTTAATGACCATCAAAAAAGGCTGATTTGGGCATTTATATTACCTACTTCTTGTAACAATGAAGTAATTATAACATCTTTGTTTCTGTTTTTTTGAGCAGGATTTGTAAAAATATTATTTTGAGTTAACAGAACTTCTTATTTTCTAACTTCCTATTGTGAAAATCCATGCAGGAACCAGTGGGGGTTTTCATATTGCTGAATTTTGAGGAAGGCTAGTTGGTTAACTTTTGTGTTAACTTTCTATATAAAGAGGAAAGAGAAGGAAGAACTCGAGAGCGTTATTTAGTCCATCTGACTGAAAAGCTTGCTTTGAGTTGCTGCTTGTGCTACAGAATATAGGGAAATAAGCAGCATAACCCAGTTGTTTAAGGCTATGATGTGAATATCCTTCATCCTTATCTCTTTCCAGTCAGGGGATCTATGATGCTATGTTTACTATAATGTTAAAGTATATCATGTATATCAAGATATACATGAATTTCCTAACAATACAGCAATCTTTGCCAAGAATTGACAAAACAGTTACGCTGGTGCATCCCGCAAGAAAAAGTAATTGTGGCTATCCTCAGCCGGGAAATGGCTGCTTGAACTTCCTTCTCTCCCATTTCTATCATACATTAACCTTCATCATTTGTATTTGTACAATGAAATTAATTAACTTGGGGTGAATATTTGGAGAAGTGTTTAAAATCAGTAGCTCTTTAAAGAGCATGTGTATCAAGGAAATGGTAATGATGCATTTGTACCAAACAATTGTGCATTTTTAAAAATTTAATTGCTATAATGGATTTATATTAAATATTAATATAAAAAGGTTTCCCAGCAGTAAGTCAATGATCAGAGATTTGTTTACACAAAACAGTATTTTTCCCCAAAAAAAAGAGATTTTTCTGCTTATTATTCAATGTACTTTCATGACAAATTAAGAAACAGAGCTTTCTTACTTTAAGTTTATTCTTTCCAAGTAAGGCCATTTCAGATTTAGCAATTGTATGTTCTGTTCCTTAGGAAATAACAGAAGATCGGGATCGATCACGACTGGATTCAATGGTGCTGTTAATCATGAAACTGGACCAGCTTGACCAGGATATTGAAAATGCTCTCAGTGCAGGTTCTTCCCCATCCAGCACCCCAACATATAAACGGAGGCATATACCTGTAAGCCAGTTTGCTTAATCTTTCTTATTGTTCTAAGTCAAATCTGGTTTTACTTCACCTTTTCTTTTTCTTTCAGTCCTCACATTTATCAACTCTTGGTTTCAGAACTAAAGCTCTTTTTGTAAAGAATTTGTGTTGTATTTTTGTTTGCATGTATATATGTTTTGAAGGCAGTGATATTGGCTTCTATTATTTCCTTTTGTCATTGTTTCATAAATGAGAACTTCAGAGCTCCCAGATGAAAGAAAGGGAGATCAACAAGATTCAGAAAATGTCTGGCTCTCTAATTATCACTGTAAACACAGCCAGCACAGAGTCAGGATCACACCAGTCTAAGAGCATATGAGTAAGTGTCATTTGACATTAAATAGGTAGAACTCGAAAATCGGAGCTTCAGGTCTTGTTTTTCTGCTAGTGGGAGGATCCATGAAATTTTTGGCAGAGACACACTTATGAATCCTCTGTCACTCAAAATAAGATTCTGGACAGAACTGTGTGCTTTAATTATTTCAATTTCTTTAATTATTTTATTTATTCAAATGGGAGAATTCCTTGCTGAGAGTAGTCCAAAGAGAGACTGGACAGCTTCCAAACATGATTGATGCATTCTTTTTTTCTGAAAAATGTTTACATGTGTAACTATGAAGAACATGAAGTGGCTGACCCAAGGTGTTCTTGTGCAGGGTTCCTGTTAATTTTGCCCACATGTGTTGCAGCTGTTTTTCAATTTAAGAAACCTGAGAAATACTCCCCCAAGATCTCTAAGCTAACATTCAGGTCATTTGTTTTTGCTAGTGGTATTTTCTTTTAAATAATGAGGGGGTTTTCCTGTTAAAGCCAGACTTAATTATTGCTATGTAGTAAAATGAGTGGTCTATAGGTAAGAAAAGCTGTGTTTAAGTTTCAATGGGTTTGGTCAGATGAAGATTACATAAAGTGTCATTTTTAAAGGACATAACATTACTACACTTTCAATAGTTAAACATTTTCCCCCTGGATATCAATTTTCTCACAATATCTCCTTGAGCACTGATGGTACAGGAAAGCTGAAATACGATGTTAACATCTGTTCTCCATATCTCACCAATCCATGCCAGCATTTTAGCTGATTTCTGACAGCAATAAAGGGAGTTAAGGCAATCTGTATAAGTAAGTCTGCATGATAATCAGAGATGATACCTGTTTCCATGCTGCAAAGCAGCCTTCCAGAAAGATAGTCTGCATCAAACATGTTATATATGCTATTTATATACACTGATTTTCTAGGAATTTTTGAGCCTTTGAGTATTATGAATTGGAGGATCAAAAGATTTGGTTTTCAGGACATTTATGCATTGTGGTCAGTCTCACATTGATTTTATAGTAATGAAGCATTTGAATATGATGCAAAAACATAGGTGATAGGGCAGGGAGCATGGTTCTGCACCGTGGCAGCATGGCTCTGCTAAGCAGAAGTGTCTAAGAGCAGCTGTACCCAAGATGACTTCTACAGAGGTATTTCCATGGTTCTACTGCGCTTCCCAATGCTTCACGCTGCAGAGAACTCACTGATGGGAAATAGCTGACCCGAATGCATGGTCCTACCTACAGCGCAGCTTTGTCTCTAATTCCTACCCTTTTCACAAAACAGCACACTTGCGTACTTGGTGTAGAGGCACCTGTCTAACTGGCAGCTTCAGTTTGGCAGAGCAGAGACAACTGAAATTAATGAATGAAAGGCTTGCCATTTCTTTCCAGTTCAGGAGCAGAACCCCTGAGATATCTCTGCCCCATATTTCACCTATTCTAGAAACTTGGTATTAGGAAACTGAGGCTTTGTCTGCACAGCGCTGACTGGGGTTAATAGTTCAGGCTTTTTCTGTGTACTGTGTAGCTATATTCATGCAGGCTGCACCTCAGCTAATAATCCTGACAGTATATGGCTGGTTTTACACATTGCCAGCTCTTTGCCAGACATGTGTCACAATTTATCTGCAAGCAATATAATCCCCTGCCCTCACTCTATGCAGTAAATCAAGCATGCGCGATGTTTTTACTTCCTCAACAATAAAACATACTATATTTCTTCTTCTTTTTATTCTCAAAAAAGGAATGTAATCAATGTCATTAAAAGTAAGGGCATTTTAACCAGAAATAGCATTTGGCTGATAAGTGTCTGCTGATTTCAAAAAACTAGGGAGCTGTACCTCTGAATTGTATAAACTGCTGGATGGTGATGTCATTTCAGCTGTGTAATGTTTTACAGATGTTCATTGAGCTTGCAATGCTGCTGGAGACAGAAGGTGGGAGCACACAGGAAATACTGAACGTCAGAGAAAAATGTCAGACTTCTGCAACCCCAAACTGATTTTTCTTACCTTGCATTCTAACATTTAGTGGAATTATAGCTTTGATGATAGTGATGATTTATAATTTCAGAACAGCAGCTAATGCAAACCACCACATTGAAAAGCACAGCAAAGGAAGCAAGTGTAGGTAATGGAAAAGAACAAAGAGAATTACTCTTACGCAGAGAATTAAGCATATATATTTGAGTTGAGCCTAACTACTTCCATTATTTAGAAGAACTAGATTTTTATTTCATATTCACATTTACTAAAGAGACTTGCAACATTTTTTTACAGGATGTTGAATCTGGTTCTGAAAGTGCAGTGGATGTTGCTTCAGTAAATCATTCACAAACAAACTTGTCTCCTAACATCCATGCTCCTGACCTAGCATCTCCCTGTTTGGTAACCAGCTCTGGAGCTAAACCAAAGGCTGGGGTGAGTACCAAGATTATATTTTCTTAACTGCACTCATGACATCAGGTTGGAAGTGAAATAAAGATATTTTATACTATTCATTATATGGATTGTACAGCTATGTGTGTGACACTGAAAACAAAGGACTAATAATGCAAGTTGTCTCAAGGTGCCACTTGAGTGGCAAACAATCCTAGAAGTTTCGTATTCAGAAACACACTATTATCAGCTGATGATTACAACAAGTTGAGGTTTTATATAAGAAAATAAATTAAAGGAGCTATTCCATTTTACTTAGGAAGATAAGGTTTTCTGAAGTGGTATCACTAAATTTAGATTTCCTAAATCTCATGAAGGATGTAACCAGAGAAAAAGATGGTTGAATCATGTAGCCTGATTTACGATGCTCAAACCCAGTCACCCTAGCCCTCTTGAGAGGCTAAACTGTTGTGTACTGCAAGCAGAGGTATCACCTTACCGAAGGGAGAATGTCGTTCTAAGGCCAAGTTTGGCAAGTGGTTTCACACGCTGAGGATCAGAGGAAAGCCTCTGAGTGGGCAGACCCTTTCCTGCAGATGCCAGTGCATGGTAGGTGGTGAGGAAGGGTAGGTCTGAGAGCTCAGATGTGACAAGGAGCCTCCTTCTGTACCCGTTCATAGATACATATAGCCATCAGGAGCATGATCCTTTCTTTTGCCATTCTCCATCTACTGAAGAATCCTTCTTCATAATGCTTCAGATGTCAGCAAGTGCAGAAAACCTTGGATGTCCTAGAAACTCCTGACATACTTTCTGTTCCCTCTTGCACTTGCTTTTTCTGTTCCCTCAAGAAGCACAGAAACCTAAACTCTTCTAAACTTTGCCTAGACTGAAAAGTCTTAGCATCACAAATTCAACTGCCCCCAGTAACCAGACCAGTAGAAAATCTGGGATAAAATATTAAAACATAAAGTGTGGTTTGCATAAATATATATGTTTATAACAAGTTTATAAAAAGTAAAATAAAGGCCAGCTGTCATTTACTGCACTACAATAATAGCAAGTTAACTAATGCCTTCGATTGAGGCAGTAAGAAAAGTTCTAATAAACATTTACATTTAGGATTGTTCACTTGTACAAAAATAAATTCACTTGTAATTTATTATCAGTGCATAAGTATAGCAAATAGAGAGCTCTGCACTCTGTCATTGCATACAATGTAGCACAAACTCTCAAATAAGTACATATGTTATGCTAAAAGGTGATTGCGTATTTTGCCAGATCCTGAGAAAAGCACAGACACACTCTAAGGTATTAAACATCCCTTTTAAACTTACATTTCTCTACTAATATTTGGGCAACTCTTAACACCTGGCTTTGCAGAAGTGTGGGTCACTTCCTTTGAAGTTAGATATCATGTGTTAATTCACCTTTAATAAGTATTTATTTGACATTTGCTGTGATGGATTATATCATGCTGAACACACTGTGAATAGTGCTTTATTATATAATTTTTAACGTATATGATTTTGAGGAGATGCTTTTTTTTAAATTTGTAGAGTAACTGAATATACAAAAAATCTCTGCTGATGTGTGGGTTGTAGGGATACAATACAGAGCCCCTTTTTTAAAAATTTTTTTATAAGTGAAGCTGAATTTTCTCCAAACTGAACTCTTTTCCCTAAAGTCTTGGAGGCTGCAACTTGCCACACTCTATAGTGGGATTTGGGGGTGGGCTTTTTTGTAGTAAGTGTGTTCAGACAAAGACCATATTTTCATTTTTATCATAGTAGATTTGATAAGTACAAAAAAGTGGATCATCTTTGCTTGAGTGTAAATCTCCTGCAAATTGGGAAAAACAAGATCCTCTCACATATATCTTTTTTTTTATTCCTTTTGGCTTTGGGCTTTCAGATTGTTTTGATTGTGTGCCCTTCTGAGCCACAAATTGACTACTAATCTGTGCTGTGGCATCAACTGTTCAAAACCTCAGCTGCCTCCCTACCTGCAGTCAAACTTTATTTGAAAGCATAAGTTTTCTTGGAACACACTAGGAGAAAATAACCCTTCATTCTTAGCCTTGTATATCTCTATCCCTGTTGTTCATCTGGTCTGCATGGCTAGGTGGTCTGCTGCTAGGTGCTTGACTCCAAACCCATACTAGTAGAAAAGAAGTTCCCATATTCTTCTTGCCTTGTTCAGCGTTGGTCTCTACTCAGGATGAATTTTTTGAAATGGTGTGTTGAATGGCATGTCCTTGAAATACTGTTCAGAACAGACACCGGGGATGTCTCTGCACAGATCATTTCCATGTAGAGATCTCCTGTGAAAATCCTCAAAGTGTGGTGTTCTACCTATAAGGGAAACTGTTCTCATAGTTTCCTTTTTTTTTGGTCAGACTAGAAGGTGTAGGAGTAAGTTTATTCTGCACTGGAAACTCAGCAAGCTACTTTTTAATAGTAATAGACTGTTTCAAAGATTTTTTTCTTCCTTTTTGGTGTTTGCAGCTGCAGATCTTCAAGGATTCCAGATGCTTAGGGCAACTTATTTTGTTGTGTTTATTAATAATATGTAAACAGGAGCACAACTGCAATTAGTTACATTATGGAATGATATGTGGTATTTTTAAACAAACTATAGCAAACTGTTGACTGCGTCAAAATCAGACTGTACAATTAAAACACGACACTATATGCAGACTGGGGGGTGGGAATAATAAGGCAGGGAGATATGGTTTCAAACCTAGTCCCTGAGAAAGAACTTGTAAAAGATATTAACTACCTAAGATCTTATCTTACAGATAGGAATTAGGAAATCTGTGTATAGACAAACTATGTCCATTCATGTTAATTCAACTTTATATGGGTTTAAAACAAAAAATTTCTAACAATGTCACAGTGCACTGGAATATCCATAAGCAGAATTTGGTTTGATAACCCTAGTGGAAATGATTCACTCATTGGTTTATGAAAAAGGAGGACATTTTAAATTTTCCTGGGCAGATTTTATGAAATGTTAAACAAGATTTCCTGTAGTGGAGGTATTCAGAACAGTATTTAAAATTCAATATCAATTATAATTTTCTTTGCAAATTAATAGTAGATATTATTTTAAAGAAAATTGGGAGGATTGTATTTACATACACAAATTACTTAACATTTCATAAAAATTCACTTACGGATAGTCAAATCCTTTCTTGTCAGTGTGAATGTCTGTGTATAGTGCACATACATAGATAAGCATACACATACACGCACACGCACACAGAGTACTCCTTACTGAATACAGGCATGACAAGGAAGAGAACAGAATTCTCCCCAAAACATTATAGAAAGGTATTTCTATAGAAAGATTTTTCTATGATTCTGTGGGGTGCAGCATGAAAGCCTTTGATATGCAGATGTACATGGTATTTTGGGCTTATGAGAAGTATACAGGTGAATAACCCTCACCCTGAATTTAGGATGCCACTATTATCTTTCATGGTCAGGGTAAAATATGATAATGCATTGAACAGCGTATTTGGTCCACAGTATAACAACTAACTCAAAATGTACATGTTTGGCAAGGTGCACAAATGGACAATCCTTGTGAAATAAGGATTCACATGATTCAACAGATACATTTCCCACATAATTTAGGATAGGATAGCAAGAAATGTTTTTGGCATCTTTGTATTACTTATGTTTACAGAGTAAAGAATATTCATGCTTCTGTAATCAGCACACTTCTATGTTCTGGGTTTTTATTCACCAGTCTCCAAAATAGACAATGATTTTTGAATATTAACACTCAAGGATATAGACTTGGCAAGCATTAATCACACCGGAGTTGAAATCAGCTTAAAAAAATATGAAATCGACAGGCTTTTGCCCCAGTGGTCATGACAAATACTGGTAAATGGGAGTGTCTGGTCTGGGTTTAGAGAGCAAGGAATGTAAATATCCTACATGTTACTACCTTCTACAAACTAGTGGCACACATCTGAACACTTATAAAATTATTAAACAATAAAGACCAGAAATTATTTATTTTTAAATTTGCCTTGATTATTATAAAAACAATATGTGGCTACAGAATTTAAAATGTATTTTAATAACAAAAGGTAAGATGCAATAGGCTTCTCCAGCACTCAGTTATAAAGCCTAACTAGTTAAGGAAAGCTTGAATCAATTATCATTGTCTTTTTTTTTTTTTTTCCCTAAATATAAAAGTTGGCTAAATGACAATAGCAGCTAAAGCCTAAAAGTTGTGGCCAAATATTTTCCCTTGAACATCTGCTCTGCAAAGCCTATCTATTTTCTCTTCAGGTGAAAAAAAAGGGCCATGATTATTTTCTACTGCTTTTCTTGGCACTTCTGTCCCTCTTGCTTCAACAGTGTCCAACTTACCTTTAATCACACTGTGCAAAGGTAATCAGAAATCTATTATCACCAGAATAGCTGGCATCTAGGAGAAGATTGTTTTTCAGATTAGCTGTAATGACTCATTTGAAATTCATTCATTTCTCAAAGTGATTTTAGGCACCAGTTATGCCTGCAAGTACAAACGACCCAGTCTGGCTGCGCACTAGAATAGAATTCAGGTGCAGCTCCTGATTTTGGTGAAGCCCTGGGTGAGATCAGGAGGCCACTTTCACAAATCTTGTTACTGGATTGGGACAGAAGGTTGTGTTATTCAGATGACAGTTTTGCAAACTGTTCATTTGTCTGTACTAAAATGATCTAGCCTTTCACATATGCTTTTGATTCATATTATATTTTAAAATTTCACCTATTTGAAGAAAGCCAAATCATTTTGTGAAGAATAATTTATAGATTTGTAGATTAAGAAATAGAGTTCAAGTTTCTTGCTACTTTACTACACTGTTTTTGAATTTATGAAAGAAGCTAAAATTTATGGTAAGTACAAGGAAACTTTGATTTCAGAATTAAATATTCATAAAGAAGAATTGTCAGGGCAGCAGCTGTTTGAAATGCTTACATTTCCCACTGCATTATGTTTTATAGTAAATTCAATGACTATGAGGTGTGCAAACACACAGAGAATATGTCAATGACTTTGTGCAGACAAATTTTTCACACTGGATCATACCACTTGAAAGGTGATAGATTTTGGTCACTGAATCATACCTTTATTTTATATTTACTTATTTATTTACTAAAGTCCTCATATCACTTTTCTAAATTTTACTGATATTAAGGTGTTCTTTGAATTCTTATTTCACTTATTTCAGGCAAAACTGGAAGTTATTCTGGTAACCATCAGGGAGAAAGACTCTTACTATGCAACTTGAATTAAAATATTGTTTCTTTAAAACTTGAGAATTTTTACAAATAGAAGATGAGAAAAGACTTCTCAGGATCTGACCATGTTGATTAAGTTAGTATTGCCTTTTGTATCTTTGTTTAAAAAAAAAGTGTTTTAGAAGACAAGGTAAGACAGTTAATTATGAACGCAAATTTTAACACTATTGCGTTTTCATTTGAATTCTAACAGCCTGTTATTTCACGCTACAAAAAGGGTTTTTTTTCAACAGGTAACTTACCATGAAGCTACATTTGCCAAACATGTAGTAGATAACAGCAGGATTATGCTGTGTTTCTTACATGAACCTCTCAAAATTTTTCTTTGACTCTGGCTTGTTCCCCAAAGGAACCTGTATTCTGTCTTAAGTATAACTTCCTATGTTAACCCCAAGTGTATTTTTTTTTTTCTCAAATGAAAGAAGCAGCAAACTTCAAATGGCAGAGGTATTTTTTGTTCTGTAAAGTCTTTTAAGCACCATAAATCTTAAAGGTGAGCACTTTTTTTGCAATGAGAGTAAACTACTCCTAGAATTTGAACTAAAACCACTAAATCCAGTTATGACATCTTTGATAGTGCTGCTGTGGTCAGGGACAGTCTCTGTCTGTCTTTCTCTGCTCCTCAGTATTGAACCCTGAGTGACTAAATTGTGTGGAAATTCACTGTGCAATGAAAGGTTTGCCATTTTATGGAAATACATGTCTTAGGCTGTCCACTTTTGTTTCCAAGTTCAATCCCAGTACAATATTGGAAATCTAAATAAATACCCAGCTTGCGAAGTGCTAAGCATGAAGGCTTCTGAGTCTTTCCAAGACGTTAAGTTGTACATTTACATTTCTGTCTCTTCTTACAACTCGTTTATAGCAGCTGTGGTTATACACAGGTTTTTTTCTTACGTTTTCCTCCTTTCTGTAAAGTCGCTGACACTGTCTTCAACACTGTGTCAGTCTGGTTATGTACGATAACTGGTTTTTATAAACAGAAGCAAAAGTTTATGACTGCCCAGGCAGGTGGCGGAGTCACCATCCCTGGAGATGTTTAAGATAAGACTGGACGTGGCACTTAGTGCCATGGTCTAGTTGAGATGGTGGTGTTAGGGCAAAGGTTGGACTCGGTGATCCCAGAGGTCTCTTCCAACCAAACTGATTTGTGATTCTGTGACTCCTTCAGCAATAACGTTGTTAATGGTACAATTTCTAATATTCAGTGCATTTTTTCACTGTGTGCTGCCACCTGCCGCCTTGCTCTTGTAAATGAAGGGTACTGGGCAGGGGACATCAGGCACTTACCCCACAGCAGGCAGTTGTGCCGACTAGATATTTTGTAATTGAACATACAGACTTTTCATCCTTGTCTAAAAAAGAAAAAAAAAAAAAAAGGAAAAACTCTCCATCTTGTACAGATATGTTCTAAATATTTATAAGATATGATAGACTAAAGGTTGACATTTTTCTGTGGGAAAGAAGTTTTAGTGGAAATTATAGTGGATGGGGATACTTTTAGAAATGTTAAAAAATTTCCACTTAGTCCTAAAAAGAATTGAGAATTGATTTTACAATAATGGAGGAGAAATTCAGCTCTTAATGGATTTAAGATGTTTGGAAGATTTTTAGATTAATCCCTTGAACTGTAAGTTTCACACTAGGAATTCCTCACTTTATGTTCAGACATGCAATAATTTATTTGTACATTAAGTGCTGATATTCATAAAAATCATATTCCATTTTCAGCCAGCCACATAATTACTGACACAATATAACATCACAGCTGCATGTGTACCACCATAGGAGGCATGTGGGTTCGAGTATTAAGTCTGTTATACTGGAGTCCTATGGTTCCTCTTGGCATGTTGCTTATTGCTTCAAGTGGACCCAACTGGGAGGAAAAAACACTGAACATTGCACAGCCTCCCTGGAAGACAGTGTATGTTTGTTTTGCAAAATCCAGAGTAGTTGTCATTTCTCTTATTTTATTCAAGTGTCTTATGTTTGAGAATAGGAAACCACTCCTCTGTATGAAGAATTCACAATAAGCTAATAATCACACCTGAAGTTGCCAATATTCAAGTAGTTCAGTTGAAAAGTAGGAGCGAGGGTGTATTTATATTTCAAGGTATGCTTAGATGTGTTACCATTATGTCTGCCTATAATCTAACAGGTTTGAGAAGTCAAAATTCTTCAAGATCAGCTCAGATCTGTGAACAAATCTTGCATCTTTTCTGCATGAGCAAAAAAAGCTGAGGGAATTATCATATCTGGTCACTTACAGGAATGTTACTGTAGCAGGAAATCTAAAAACTGCAGTCTGGGCTCTCTGACATCCTGTTTGCATTTGGGCCTGGGCAAGATGATTCCCAAACCCCTCGGAAAAGAGGGGCAATCCAGGCTTTGCATTACTATTTCTTCACTGCAAGTCAGACTTACCGACACTTGGAAGCAAATCTCTTAAGTTCCTGCATTTATTAGTACTGCTGTATCTATGTTTGAGAAGTGGAAACTGAAATCTGTGACTGGAGGAATTTTATTGTGTTGCTGTCAGGACCAATAACCTTCTATGTAGATTAAATTTAAATACTCAAGGCTTAATAGCAGGAAATTATCTATGTTGTTTTTAAATGATCAGAAGCAGATGCTGAGAAAGAGAGCTTTCCATGTTCTGAAAGAAAAAAATCATATAAATGTCAATCATATGAATCATACGAAGTCATACAATTTAAAATTTCAGCCTCTGTTTCTTTAAACCTCATTCTGCAATCAGCTAAATGCATTTTCTCACAGGAGTAAATATGTTTAAATCAACAAAACTGTGCATATCAGAAGTGTCACAGGTGTGGGTAGGTGAATATGTTTTTTGTAGAATTAAGTCCTTGTGTCACAGCTAAAAGGTTTAATGGTCAGAATGAAATACCAGAAGGACATAGAACACTCCTCCCAATGCCATGTGCCTGGTATCTTAAAAAATACATAAAGAAAAAATCATAAGTGACCTTTCCCAAGCATCAGGAATCTTTCCTCAGGCCTACTATCTCTATATTCAGAGTTGACTCATGCTCCATTGATTAATAAGTAATGGTTGTATAGACACTCATGACAGGGCAGCCTGAGTTTGCATTCAGGCTCATGATATCAATGAGAGTCGTACATCCTCCAGTTCCAAATGAATGTGTGATGCCTAGAAGAATTGCTAGTGCCCCATCTTACAGAAGTCAAGAGAGTCAGGTCTACGTGTCAATTATTTGACTGCCACAATGTACCAGTAAGATAACATTGTGACTTCAGTCCTGCCAAGTACCATGGTCTAAAAAATGTGTCAAGTTTCTGCATAAAAATGATGATAGGCTAAATTTCAGCGAAGAAGGTGTCTGAAATACAGGAATATCATAAGAGCTGGAATGTGAAATACAAGAGTTCAGGCTGATACGCTAAGTTACTGTGAAACTGGGGTAAAAAAAAGACATTGTCTATTTAGCTTATGAACAGAGAAGTTCTGGAAAAGCATAGAAGTAATAAAGAATTTATTACTCAGAACATTTTTTTTGGATTTCAGTACTTTTTCAAAACTAATGACTATGATAGCCAAAGAAGCCCACCTTGCCAACTTATGATTCCCTTTCTGATTTACTGCTATGCATCCCAGGATTTCTAGGGAACAGCTGAGGCTTGTTCTAGGAATGAGCTAGACATTAGCAAAAGCTTTTAGGAAAAGTTGGGAAGTTTGAATATTATTTTTAGGCAAATTGACCACTGTTTTTAATGAGAAGTATACCTTTTGATGCAAAATTAAATAAATAATATAGCTTAAGTATTACAAAAAACATTTGTGACTATAGGTCCTTATTCTGAATAACATATTCAGTCCTTGGTATTTGAAAACTGGTATTAATGAAGATTCATGCAACAGATTACTGACTTGGGTTTTGAGGGAATGACTGTTCTATATAATATCTAACAAGAAGATTGATATGCATAAATAAATTCGTTTTAAGTAGTTGTTAGTCTATTTTTCAGTCAATATTTAGAAATGACACTGTGACTTTGATAATCAGATGCTTTGACTGAAAAAAAAAAGGCATAAGTGAACATTTAGAAGTCACCTAGTGACTGGTATGTTGTTCCTAAAGGGTTGTTTATATTGTGAAAGGAAAGAAATATGCAGACATCAATTTGCAAGTGAAAAAAAAAGTTGGTTTATCTACTATCCATTGACAAAATAACCTGTTTAGATATTTGCATGCCTTTCAATCAAATAGAGGCCTCTCATGATGACACACTTACTGTCAGGTGCCTTGTCTTCCTCCAGTGGTTTGTGCATATGTGTACATTATCTCCTGTGCTAGCACCTTCCTAGTGAAAACTATAAATAAACTACTTAGTTCTTCTAAAAGTTATTGGTACCCATTAGGTTAAAGGGTTAGCTTAAGTATTATGGTGATGGAAACAATGGGTAGACTTTGACTTTCCTTAGTTTAAAATGAAGAGTCTAAAGAACTTTCAAAACATAACAAATAGCAACTGACGTCATCTACCTGGTCCTAATGCAAAGCATTTGACACTGTACCGCATGACATCCTTATCCTTAAGTTGGAGAGACATGGATTTGACAGATAGACCACTCAGATCCAGAAACTGGCTTGATGGTCGCACTGAAAGACTTGCAGTCAACAGCTTGGTGTTCAAGTGGAGACCAGTGACATGTGGTGTTCCTCAAGGATTGGTATTGGGACCAGCGCTGTTTAACATCTTTATCAGTGACATGGACGGTGGGATTGAGTGCACCCTCAGCAAGTTTGCCAATGACACCAAGATGTGTGGTGTGATAGACACACTGGAGGGAAGGGATGCCGTCCAGAGGGACCTTGACAGGCTTGAGAGGTGGGCCCGTGCGAACCTCATGAGGTTCAAGAAGGTCAAGTGCAAGGTCCTGCACCTGGGTCGGGGCAATCCCAAGCACAAATACAGGCTGGGCAGAGAATGGATTGAGAGCAGCCCTGAGGAGAAAGACTTGGTGGTGCTGGTTGGTGAGAAGCTCAATGTGACCCAGCAACGTGCGCTTGCAGCCCAGAAAGCCAACCGTATCCTGGGCTGCATCCAAAGCAGCGTGACCAGCAGGTTGAGAGAGGGCATTCTCCCCCTCTACTCTGCTCTGGTGAGACCCCACCTGCAGTATTGCCTTCAGCTCTGGGGTCCCCAACACAAGAAGGACATGGACCTGTTGGAGTGAGTCCAGAGGAGGCCACAAAGATGATCTGCGGGCTGGAACATCTCTCCTGTGAAGACAGGCTGAGAGAGTTGGGGTTGTTCAGCCTGGAGAAGAGAAGGCTTCAGGGAGACCTTAGAGCAGCCTTCCAGTACCTAAAGGGGCCTACAAGAAAGCTGGGGAGGGACTTTTTATAAGGGCATGTGGTGATAGGACAAGGGGCAATGGCTTTAAACTGGAAGAGGGAACATTTAGATTACATATTAGGAAAAAATTCTGTGGCTGTGAGGGTGGTGAGGTACTGGAAGAGGTGGCCCAGAGAAGCTGTGGATGCCCCATCCCTGGAAGTGTTCAAGGCCAGGTTGGATGGGGCTTTGAGCAACCTGGCCTGGTGGAAGGTGTCCCTACCCATGGCAGGGGGGTTGGAACTAGATGGTCTTTATGACCTTTTCCAACCCAGTGTTGATGACAAGGGTTCAGCCTGCTTTATTAGACATAAACCTGTGAAGGACGCAAGCAAGATTACACTTTGTGTAAACTTCAGTGTATTTACACTTAAAAAAAAAATGTTAAAACATATCTAAAAATGTTGTTCTTCATAAGTAAATCTTTCTCTCATATGAAATCACTAGGAGAAGGCTGTTTCTCTAGCTATTCAGAAGTGGTAGGTTTGATAGAATGACAGGATATCAATGTCTTTTTTAACTTAACTCTGATATGAAGGGGTTGAGTCCAAATTTTTGAGTTTGCTGTGCTTTGCTTTCCCTGGCAATATGTTCTGAATGTCAGACACTACGTGAAATGTTCCCATTTGTTCTCCAATTTTATTGCCCGATAAGTTTAGTGCAAGTCTCTCTTCTGCGTTCCTCCATATGGACCGAGTTGAATCCTTACCAAGTTTCCTCTTTTTTCTTGAAGTTACTTAAATATGTTTAAGTGTATGTCAGTATGAAATTTTAACTCTTTTTCAGCACCTGCCAAGAAAAGCTTACATGACATTTATATCACTGTGGGGTTTTTTTTAAAATAGTTTGCAATTTTTCCCTGTCAGCATGTATCCCTACAGTGCATCTCTGCATTGAAGAACTTGAATCCCGTGATCCAACTCAGAATTGTTGTTGCATGCATGAGCAAAGATGGGCAAAATTTTTAAATCACTCTGTTAGAAGCCTTTGAGTGGAAAATTACTGGAAAAGGTGTAAACTCATTCTTAAAGTCAATGGCATAAAGAATTTAAATTCCCTGAAGAAAAACAAACTCCACTAATCACTAAACAGTTTTTTTAATAGGACCTGTTGTTGTTGTTGTTTAAATTGCTATAATGCAGAGATGTATACATCTGAACAGTATTGCATTAGTTTTGGTATGAGTCAACAGTCGTAAAAGACATCACTGCAGGAGATAGTGATCGGTATAGGTGAGGTACATAGGAAGCAATCACTTACTACTTCTTAAAAACAAATGACAATCTTTTTTAAAGGTTAAATCCGTGGAATTTACTGATATTTTATAAGGCAAAAGTAAATTGGTCTCAAAAAGTGCTTAGACATTTTTTGGGGGAAAAAGTTTATAACCCATCAAAACAGCAGACAGAAACTTCTGCTCATTATCATTAAGGTCTCACTGTCAGTCATGTGATGAAATCCTAATGCAGGAGTTGCATTTGACTCAAGAGCCACAGTTTGCCAGCCTTTTCTGTTGGGCCTGTTGTCTGCAGTACCTGCATGCCTTATAGCCGTTATTGGGATTGCCATGTTTTTATACACACCCTCGAATCTATTGCAGATCTCAGGGAAAGGAAAATAGTCTAGATTGATCCAATACAACCATAGACATGTTCTGAACCATAGACCACTGGATGTGGGAGCCCTTACGTGGGCTCTCTTACATGGAAGCTATTTCTCTTGCATAGAGCTTTATCTCAATATTACTTGTCCTAGTGACACATGCCTTCTCTGTTTCATGCCTGATAGAGCATTTCATAGCAAGTAATAAATGCCAAACATTACTGGGAAACTCTGTTGGAAGGAAGGAATCTGAAATGTCCTATTAAAATTGTACTGAGATATATTGCATCAGTTATTACATCTGTATATCTTGCCATTTTTAGAATTCTGTCTCTTTGAAAGGAAATAATTGAAAGATATGGTGGGGGACAAATTTCGCCACGTGCAGAAGATTAGCATAAGGATTTTTAATGATCTAAGTCCTTAAAATAGTGTTGAAGAGCATCTTAATGTGTTGAAATGAACAGAATATACTCTGAGTAAAAGCCTTTAATGAACACCATGGAAACAGAAATATTGACAGGTTTGTGACTGTTTCCATCCTGTTCAGTAATAACAAGATATCCCAAAATCTCCAAAACAAAGGAAAGAAGGTTTCAGAAAAGGTCAATACGTCCCCTTGCTGGACAGTACGAAGGAGTGGAAAAGGAGAGAACTACTTGGAGACTTGCTGCAGAAAGCTATGTTGCAGATTTTCTGGGAACTGGGGCCAAGGGACTTTAAAGCTGTGAAAAAATTTGAATTTTTTGCCAGTAGACCAATAGGTGACAAAAGGCTGCAACTTTATTCAGTCCAACAGTGTTGCACAAGACTTTCAGCTAGGATAAACTGTTGTTAGATGCTGAATTGTTGGTTAACTTGTAATTTGCCAAGGGCAACTCCAGTTTTGGTTTTGGATAGTTCAATGAAGAAATCCATTGTTTCTCTATCAGATTCTGTGAGTGCTTATTACATCTTGCTAAGAATTAGATGACTGGGAGAGCAGCAGTCAAACTAAATAGCACAGACTGAGAATCATCTTGTGACAGAGCCACGCGACCCTTACCTTATCCCTCAGCAATTCAAGAGAAGGGAAAGCTCAGAGCGGTTTGGAGATGGAGAAAATAGTGTCATCTCAAGAGTTCATTTGTAAGGTAATGCTGGTTTAGGGTTGTGTCCCAGGCAATACGGTTTTCTTTCTCCTCCTTTGCCTGCCATTCATACAAGGCGGGGATTCAGATCACGCAGGTGTCCCATGCTAGTATTGTCATGCTGAGCAGGTGAGATGCACTATGACTGCAAGTATAGCAATCACATTTGAGCTGCTTAAAAACTACCAAGAAACCTACTGCTTTGAACATCCACTATGCTTATCTCCAAAGTAATAATAACTATTTGTAACCATTTAAACTGATATTAAAACTATTGTCCTGACAAGATGGGAATTGTTCTATTTATTGTAAAGTAGTGTTACTGTAAAACTGTTTTCAATTAATCTCCTAATATTCATAGCCAAAAGTTTGATGCTTGATGGGACTTTGGTCTGTGTTGGGATGTTATGAAATTTGAATGCTTTTTGGCAGAATTGTGCATATAAAACCAGGAAAGAGCAGAATGATTTTAAAATGATGCTTTACTTTAGATTAGCTATGTTCCTAAATCTTTAAAGTGGTCTTTTTTTTCTGTTTCTTCTTCTTTTTTTCTTTTTACTTCCTGGGGTTTTTTGGTCTTTTCCCTTTTTCTATTTTGTTTCTTCTTTCTTTTTTCTCTCTCTCTCTCTTTTTTTTTTTTTTTAAATTTTCTCCTCTTTTTCTTCTATTTTCTTAAATTTTTCCACCTTCCTGACTTTTATTCTGGATTTGCATCTTGCATTAAACTCAGGACAGTTATTAACACCAAATCTTACCCACCTTGCTCCAAAGTACCCTTCATCTTCCTCATGGTCCATGGCTTGCTTTCACCAGATCAGTCCCAGCAAGGTCACTGGCCAGGTTGCACTGCCACAACTTTTCCTATCCCTACTAACATTTGATTTACTTCTTTCCTTCTTAAATGCAGCTGGATAATGTGTCTACCTGTGACTTGAACAAGGTAGAAGAAATATCAGCATTTATAGCAAATATAGGTATTAGATGTGTTCCAGCCATGGGCTGAAGACCAGTGCCTTTGAGGGACAGGCACATTACTAATAATTGTTGTTTATGCTGTCAGTCTTGTTAGTACTGAATTCAGGCTCCATGAATCCATGTCTCCACTTGCAGCTGTGGTTATTTTAAGTGTGCTATCAGCTAAGTGATTTTGGGGGGATTTGTGATGTCCGAAATAATCTGCCTTTAGTTGAAGAGGGAATATGCAAAACCTCAAGAAAGAAAAGCCGTATTAAAAGGGAAAGAAACAAAGTAATATGTAAATATGCCTTTTGGTGAGAATTTCCTGTGTTTTATCTAAGAAAGAATTTCAGGCTTCAGTCCAAGACAAATAAGGGAGCACAGAACAAGGGGATAAAGGCACAGAATTTGAGTTAGAAAAGTAGTGACAACAGTTTAATCTCTCTACCAGTAGATGGAGAGCACAGGAAAGTAGAAGCACGCACACGAAGGAAGAAGAAAACCTTGCATCAGCTTCTTGAAGGGGGTGAGAGATGAAAGCAGAAAAAAGCAAGAAGGGGGGGGGGGTGCAGAACAGATTGCAAAGTTGGAGGAAATTGGAAAAACTGGATTCTAAAGGATAAAAAGGAAATTACAAGACCTAAATTATCAGCTTGGTGAAATCAACTTGTTGGTAGTGAATAAATAGCTAGATTATCTTCTTTCGTGCCTTGTACACGGTATTCTTCACTACTGGAACATGGTTTGAAAACGTGGCATGAATAGTTTGCATTACTGGAATGGAAGAAATCCATGTCTGCCTTTTCAAGCACTTTTCCAGACACAGACATGCTGTGAGTGACATCATGGAAAACCATTTCTTCTTGTCCTTTACATACGCCTCTCTCGTAAAGGAATTCTCTTGCTCCTGCGCTCTCTTTCTCCCTGTCTCTTACCCTCTCTGTCTCTCACTCTCTGCTATGTCTCAGTTTGTGGTTTCTTTTTCTTTTTTCTTCCTTTTCTTTCCTTTCCTTTTTTTTTTTTTTTGTCTTGAAAGCCAGAGTGGGAGCAAGGTATCTGCTTAGCTCTCTGTTTAATAGTTGAAAGAGCTTGGTTTGGGGTTTTTTAATGCACAAAATTCCTCTCAGTGAGACATGCCACACATTCTGATCTCTCCCCTTCAGGCAGTTACACACTATTAAATATGGGGTTGGAAATTACATGCGTCTGGAAATACAGAAATGAAACAGCCTTCTACTTTCTGCACTGCACTATACAATGAAGGTGTTGTAAATTGTTAATTCAATGGCATGGGCTTCTAGCTTGTTGGCCTTTCTATAAATAGAAACTGTACATTCCAGTGTGTTGCCACTTTTTATTTTCTTCAGATTAACTACTGTACTTTGAACCTTTCTGTGTTCTGACATAGGGATCAGCAAAGTTTTTAGTTTGTCTGCTTTTATTTCCTAAATCATAACTTGTGCTCTGAAATTTTGTTCTATTTACCTTCTCTTACCAAACCATCCTTATGGCATTTTTGTACTATCCCTAAGTTAAAAGAAGTAAAATCCAAACAACCTATAGTGGTATTTCAGATATTCCCTGTATTCTACAACTCAATAAATAGTGGAATAATATCATTGTATGTTAAATAATATTGCACACATTACAAAGAGATTAATAGTTAATGTATTGCCATGCAGAATACAGAAAGGCAAACGGAGTACTGCTTGAGATGGAAAGCGGGGAGATCCTTTTGTCTTCCAGAGTCATTCTGAAGTTTTGGATTCTCACTCCGAGAAGACAACGTTGGCTGTATGTGAATGGCACTAGAGTAGGAAGTTTATTCCTCCATAGTAGTTTGTTAGGTGAAGAAAAACCCCACACGAGAGGCAGTCGGTGAGGAAGCCTTTGAGACTGAAGACCACAGGGACACTGCAGCAACTCTCAGTCCAACATATTTTATGTTGTAGTAGTATAGCCTTAAGAGTGTTCAACATGGTTTACAACTATTGATGAGTAAATGTGAGATTAGATAAATGTGGGATTAAATATACTGCTTCTTTAAAATGTGATGAGCTTCGAAGCATCTCAAATGATTGGCCAAGGTACATCTCCTTGAAAGCCTGAAGGAACTTTAAGAGGACAATATTTAAAATGCAGCATTTGCTGCAATTGGTAGGTTTATCTAGAAAAAGTGAAATTAAGTACAGACCTTTCAGATGAACAGGAGCAATAAGTTTATTTTCACAATAAACTCACATGATGATATGTTGAATGAACAAAAAGTTCAGCAATTCAGTATCTTATTGGAGAATTAGTAGGGTGATAGGCTTAACGCAGATAGCAAAAACATGACAGAGTAATACAGCCAATTTTATATCCAGCTTCCAAACCGTTAAAACCGACCTACATTGGCACATTTTGGAGCTTTGCTACACAGTCACATGCAATTTTTCTAATTCTTCTTTTGCTGCTTCGCCAATACAAAAGCAGTTCAAGAAAGATCCAGTTTTTCTGTTGCCAACGCTGAGTGATGTTTCAAAATGCTTAGGGATTTCAGAGTGTTTTGAGACCTCTGTGTTCTTAGAAGAGGAAAAAGTCTTTAATGGGTTTCTCACATTGTTTAGCACATCCTGTGGATAATCTCTTGGAAATACAGAAATTGTAAGAAGGGAAACTCAGAGCACATAGAGTCTATGATAAGAGAAGATAGAGATTTAAGATTTATTTTAAAAAATTCAGGGAATCTGGGTACCTAGGAGCCATTCTGCACTTCAGAAGGATGTGTAATTATCCAAAATTATTTTTTTGATTGAGCCACTAATTAATAATTTCTGAAAATTACTAGAAGGTCAGATTTTTAAAAAAACATTTAGATGTTTAAAGGCAGAAGTAGACAGCTGCTGAGCTGAACAAATACAAAGGACCTACATGCCGCCAAATGTTGTGAATTGCATCTTATGTAATCTCCAGGACTAAGAGGATTTCCAGGAAGGGAAAACCTGTTGCTGTGTCTACTTGTGTTACCTCTGTAGCTGAACACTTTTCACTAAGTTTTATTCTTCTGAATTACTTTTGAAAATGTCTTGGTGATGTCTTGCCTATGTATTCAGTAATCTGACTGTAGACACCAAAAACCTTAACCTGAGCGCTCTTCCAAAGCTCCTTGCTAAAATAAGAAATTCTCCAGGAACTACCCCAGCTAAGGAAGCAGGAAGGCAGAGTAACAACATTCTTCCTATGACTATTTTATTACTTGGATCTGATTGCTCAGAAGAAGGGAAGGGAAGGGAGAGAAGGAAGAGAGAAAGGGTGTTAAAATACACACTACAAGTAGGAACTACCTTCTTGCAGGTAAAGATCAAGGGAGAAGCACTAGGAATATTTAGCTGAATCTGGTTAGGTTTACTTCTCAAAGTATGCTGAAAGATGTCACAGGTCTCATTAAATATTTGAATAGAGTTTTTCTCATTTGAAGTGAGTTGCCTCTTTCCAAGAAATATAGACAAGTTTAAGTTTTTATTAATTCTGCACTCTTTTTTAATTTACATATATACCCATGATTAGTATATACTTTGTCACTGAAGACCTTTATTTCATTAAGTATTCCATTACAGCACTGACGCCACCTCAATGGCAGAAAAAACACTGCCAAGAAAAAAGGAGTCCAAGGAGTTATATGTTCTCCTCCTTGTACTTTTAAGGAGGAAGAACTTATTTCTGCCAAAGGCCTAAATTCTGCCTTGAAAGCAAAACTTACAGCAATATTTTCAGAAGTCTAATTGACTTTTAATATAAAATCCTCTTTTGTAGGCAACTTGGACATTTGGGAGTCAATGAGGTTAGACTTAAAAGTACTTTTGAAAGTGGGCTGCTCCTCTTCTTTTCTACTTTTTCTGGTTTTTTCTTTTCATGTTCCAAAGTTTGACTTTTCTGAAGTAGTTCTTCCCTTCATCCATCTGAAAACAACACTCAGTACTAGATGCAAATCAGAGTTTTCTCAGTTACAGGCTGAAGTTTGTGTACACATAACATGCAGGTATTTTTTCCAAACAATGTGCTAGCACAGAAAATCTCTGATAATGTTTCCACGCCCCGCATGATATTTATAGAAATATTTTATTTTTTTACTTTTTTTGGTGAGTCCTTTGACACACCTATTGGAAAATGTTTAGCTGATAGATGAGGTTATTTGCCAAAGGAATTTTGAAGACCAAGAACATTTGAAGAGTGAGACCTTGAGTCACTGAGACAGAACCGATCTGTCTTGTAACTTTATTCAGAATTTCACAATCCTTGCTAAACTGCAAGATAAGGGCCAAAGGCAACAAACCAGCAGGAGCCAACTCAGAATGTGCCAAAGTTCATAGAACGGTTGCTTCAGGCTGAAGTTTGTTGACCCTTAATCACTCAGGGTCATCAGTGGTTCTGCTGCAGGGCCCTGCAGAACGTGAGCCCGATCAGATCTCCTGCTGCTGCTGTCCAGGCTACCAGCAGGGCCAAGTGAAAGCTGGGATACGCAAATTCCAAGGCAGCATTTCATGGGTGTGCCTGTCAGCATGCTCTTTTGGAGTACCATCCTTGTGTAATGCATGTGTTTTCTAATTCTGAACTTCCGTAATCTCTTACAAATGGTGTAGGTGGAGTTAAGCACAGCACAGGCAAAAGACTCCTTCCAGTTAGCAAAACTTTTCTGCTTTCAGTACTGTCTTTTGTCATTGATTGATATTAGCGTAAGCACGTACTTACACAGTTGTAAGTTTTAAATCATTTTGTGTTAAGTCACAGTGATAACACTGTTGAGAAATGCCCTTTTCCCATTAAGTCTCCTTTGACTATTATTATTACCTTTAATGACCGCATTGCAATAAGTATACTAGACTGCTGTAAAGTAATAGTGTGAAAAAATATAGGGAAATAAATGGCATTTCAGACCCGAATCTTACAACAAATTCAGTATGTGAGCATGCACTGACAAAACCATGCTTCAGTCTTGTGGTCTGTGACTTGTACAGAGTAGTAGCCACTAAGGAATATTAACTAATTTAGCAATGATGCCATTCATGGTATAATAAAATCTTTCATATTTTTATGGCCTCTATCATACATTTGGGCAGCTCACAAATTTTTACAAAAGTAATCTTTATGACAGTGATAGAACTTTAGAAAATCTCATTCCTACAAGCTAAAGGCATTTGAGTCTAGTCCATCCAGCACATAAAATACATAAAAATGTTTTCAAAATTCTTCCACTGTCTTCAAAAGCTCCAGAATTGTCAGTGTTTCTCATAATCCTCTTATACATGAAAGAGGCAAAAGAGAAAGAAGGCGTAAGGGCACATTGGCCTTTGGAGCAGCTGCATGCCACAGGGGCTGAGTGTTTGGGAATTTTCAGAACTGGATGATCCTCTTTCAGAGGAAACTGTAAGTGGGGAAAAGGAAAAGATAATGACAGTTCATGTTTCACTACAAATAAAAAGATGAAACCGTTAACGAAGAAAATAATCTTGTCATTGTTATCACTTTCAGCAATATCAAAAAAGGAAATGAACCTACCTTTGGAAAGAATCTGCAAGTACTACTGTACTTTTTAAAGACAAAATATTCTAGATCAAAAATATTCTAGATTCTGTATATGTTTAGGATTATGAGATCCTAGATGCTTCAGGAAAATACTCATAGGGTAACATTCACAATTGCAGGTAAAGCTGGAATATGTGATACTGGATTCCTTCACGCTTTCCCTTATAAGGACCCTCCCCACACACATCAGCAAAACCATCTCATTGACTGTTACAAGTGCTTTCTGTAATGCACTCTTTTGCTGGGGTATCTAAAAAAGTATTGTATCAGTCAAGATCCCAGTGTTCCCAGACTACTTAAAACATTATTTATATGACACACATGATCATTTTCCTTGTACTCCCACATCAGTCTGCATGAGGATTCTTGCTTTATACTGGTTACATTCCTTCTGGTATATGGGTAATTCTTCTGCCTTGTTTGTACAGGATCTTGCACAATGAGGTTGTGGTCCAAGCCTGTGGCTTTTGAGTGCCTCAGTAACACAAGTAATGTTGTCACCACTTAAAAATAGATTTGTGAAGTGTAAGCATGTCTGATCTTGATGAGAACGAAAGCAAAAATACTAGCAGGCTACCAATATCACCATTATTCTAATTTTTTTTAATTTCTGCAAGTATGCTGTTTAATTTCAGTAACAGTCCTACTTCAAGAAGTCTTCAGTCTAAAGACCAAGGTAAGACAGTTCATGCTGGGAGACAGACAAAGAAAGTTACAGATTTATTAGTAAGTAAAACATTTTTTAAAACATTTTCTCATTATCTTATCTTCAAATAACAATGGGCTAGGGACAGTATTTGGCACGGGAAGGGACACTTATACGTCTTTGGGAAAATAATAGTTCAGAGAAATCTGAATGGTTGACTGTACTTGGTAAACTGGGAGTGAAAATTCATTCTATAACAATTGAGAAAGACATGAATAAGCCAGTGGATAAGGCATCTATGAGCAAATTTGTCATCCAGGAAAGAAGGTGTACTGGGAGAAAGAAACAAATCAGTGGGGTCAAAATATCTGTCAGAGTAAAGATCAGAAGCAGGAACAAAAGAATAGCAATAAAGACACTGATTTGGACCATGTTAGGTAGAACATGAAGATGATGACTGATAATTTCCATCTGAAATTGTTGGGTGTTGACTACCTCTGCAAATGGAGGTGAAAATAGTTTCAGACAGCAAATATAATGAGTAACTTGTATTTTGAAATATGGAAATTGCATAATAAAAGTATCATTCTAGGAACATATGCAATACATAACTATGATAGGAAAGTGTAAATTAAGAACTAAGTAGGAAGTTTAAATACAAGACTGTTTTTATTGATACCAAATGGACTGAGGAAATTTTTTTTAAAAAGCCTGCATGTATTTTTGTCTAGTTTGATTTTTTTTTTTAAAGATTCGCTCTCTCCTAGCTATCAGCTATCTTTAATATGTGTAAATGAATTATACTTTTATCTTCTTAAAAAAACACAGATCATTGTCATCTACTAGCAGATAATCTTCAAGATTTGCTGGAAAAACCCTGGCATGTTTTTGCACTCGCTGCCGTCTTGCAGTCTGACAGTATTATTAGCCAATTCTACCCCAAAAACACCATCAGTATCACCTTCCAAAATGAGAAGTGGACTCAGTTCTTCCAACCAGTAGATCACCATCCTGTGTGAATCCATGTGGAATATGCAACTTGTTCCATAACACACATGGGAAATTCTTTCCTAATTCCCGTCAAGTTCTGTGTGGTTATCTGAAATTCCCACAGAAGCCTTACGAGCTATCAAATCTCTCCTTATTGTTTTCACTGAAGTTTCAATAGCCCAACTCCACAAACTAGTCATTAGACTGTTACTGTGGTTTTGCCTCATAAGCTGTGTATGTGTACAAAGTTCCCACTGATGCAAGCATCAGTGCAACTCAGCTACAAAATTCAGCAGTGGGAGCTCTGGTGTTTACCAACCATTTCTATTTCCACTGCTGCATCTGCTCTGACTGTCAGATTCTGGATACTCTGGAACCGGCTTTCACTCAGCTGAGAAAGTATTTTCCCAAATGGTGCAGTTGTCCTTGCATTAAAAGGCAGTACATGAGGTAAATTATACCAGTGCTGCCTGTGACTCTTCCAAGTCCTGGCCCAACCAGCTGTTCATTAAAACTGTACTGATCCCACTGTGTTAAAGAGTTGTGTTCTTCAGCTGCAGGGTTAACTGGTCCAAATGAGAGAGACTAGCAGAGCAGCTCATTCTAGTATTCCTACTCTACTGCCTGTTTTATTTTAGACTAAAGTAATTTTAGAAGATTTTGGTAATTTCATTTGTAGGTAATAGGGAAGTTGTTGATCACAAAGTGTGTATAATACGTACTAAACAATTCCATGTAATAAGATCTTAAATTGCTTTGAGAAAATTGTTTTCAAGCATTAATGTACTGACTCTAATAATGAATAAATTAGTTGTCATAAACTGCATCATGTTAGACAGTTTAAACAGAAGTTCAAGATTCTTTTTCACATGGCTCTCCTAACTAAACACTACAGGATAAATGAAAAGTTTAATCTACTTTTATTACTCGAGGAGGAGTGGAGGATAATTGTTTTCTGACTCCTTTCTGAGGAGCTGACAGCAGGACATGGGCTTTGTCTTATTGTTGGATTTGTGAGTTAGGTGACAGAAGGCTTTCTGAGCACAAGGCAGCTCAACAGTTCACCTCCTTCCCCCAAGAGATACAACATGACACAAGCATGACATAACCCTTATTTGAGGGGGTACATTCACTTGGATCCCAGGTATCAGCTCTCAAACTTTATTTCAGCAGCAGTTTATAAAACTGACCAGGCAAGGAAAGCATCTAATGAAGGTGAGGTTGAATTGACCAAAGCAACATCAATTACCTTAGCATTTGAAGTCAGAAAAGATCAGGGAACAAGTTTTTAGTGACCTAGGACCCAATTCAGTGCTTGCCAAAGTCAAGGAAGGCCTCCCATTGATTTCTCTTAAGTTTAATTACCAAAATTCTTGTGGTAGAGCTGTAACAGTGTTCAGAGTTTGAGCAAGATCCCGTGTAAGTGATTACTCCTGGAAAAGTTCATTTATCCACAGGTAATTCAAATTAAGTAAATACTCACACATGGAATTGGGGTTAATTTTGTCACTTCAGGAGAAGTGAATACTTCTATAGCATATCATATCTTCCATTCCTGGTAAGCATTTAGGAATCAGACCAAAGGATAATGAGTGGTTTGATAAGTGTATCTAGGAATGTAGAAAAGATATCTAAAAGTGGACGGCTTTTAAGTCTTGCCAGCAAAGGCGTAAGATTCATTTGCTACAGAATGCAATTAAAGTTCATACTCACAATAACATTCACTTTCATAGCAAAAGGGTAGTTAATTGCTTTACGACTTGCTAGAAAATGTTGCCGATTGGAATCATTTTAAGTCTTTAAAACAAACTAGGTTAATGCCTAGGTAACAAAGTTGGATCTATCCTTCCCAATTTTCTTTGGAAAGGTGTGACACGGTTGCAGAGATCTCTCTTGTTCCAGTAGTTCACATGCACAATCGTTTCTTTCCTATATGGTGGGAAGATCAAGATTTGTCCTGAGTCAGTGTACCTGCAACTTTCTTGCTTTAATTTTTCAGCAAAATAGGAACTAAAATAAAACCTCACACTTGATTTCATCATCTCTAGGCATCAGAACAGAATTATTACCCCGGTTGGTCAGAGGTTTTCAGAGGACAAAGAACCAGCTATATTTTATTTTGAAGCATTCATCACAAATGGAGATAAGATACAGAGCAGAGAGGATCAGCGATGTTATGGAGACTCTCTTCTCTCCTGTTTAGCATATACTCTCAGTACTAAACCAGTCTTCAAGAGAACTCTCCAGACACAACTGGCAAAAATATTGATTTTTTTTTTCCCTTCGTCATAATGTCCTAAATAGAATAGGTCTTTTTTTCTATCTGGCTTATTCAAGTTAATTTATTAAATTAATTTACTGCCAAACACTTATGACTTACACCCTGACACCCTCCTGAATATTTTAGTCTCTGGAAGATTAATTATTTGAACTGGATAATAGATAATTGCCTATAAGACACAGAGATCACACTAGCTGCTCTGTTCTACTTTGTTTCATGCAATTTCTGTGATACTCGATCCAGGCTCATAAAAGCTGAAAATAATCAGGTGGAAATTTTGAGCTGTCTTATTAAAAAAACAAAAAAAAAAACCAAAACAAAAAAACCACAAACAAACAAACAAACAAACAAAAAAAACCCCACACAGACCAAAAAAAGAAAACCTATGAGAAAAGATAACTGTATTATTGAAATACTTTAACTCCTACAATACTTAAGTATGTTAAACAACTTGCAACAGAAATAGGAATAACAGAGAGTATTTTCAGTACTTTGTAATTAGTGATAGTCTTACCAGAATTTAATTGCTATCAGAACACTGGGATTTTCAACGGTAGCCAGAAATCTGTAGCTGCTGCAGCTTTTATACAGCTTAATACAAGAGAATAGAGTTCTTGAAGATAGAGGTTATCTGCAAGTGCACTTTATAGTAATGAAGTACTAAAGCGATCTCTTGCAACATATTTTCCTTAGTCTCACCTTCCTAATAACTTATTTGTCGAATTTTCAGCATAGGAGAAAAAAAACAAACCAGGAAACTTGCTGCAGTGTATTTGTTCGTATGCCAGGCTTGTTCCTATGTATACACAAACAAGTTTTGGTTTTCTCTAGAACTAGATAAATGGATGCTTCTAGTGCCAGTATTTCCTGACTACACTGGGTTACTGTAAGTCAATTAGGAATATTCAGGTTTCATAAGATATACACCAACAGAGGAGCGAGTGCCAAAATATGTGGTATTTTGTGTGGTGTTTATTAAACTGAAAGTTTGGATTATTTAGTCCTGTTCAAATGTAGCTTTGAAGCTATGTGCACTTATAAATGCTGTCACATTCTCACAGGCATAGAAAGAGTTCGCTCAAAACACTTGGAAACCCATGAAAATTTCTTATTACTACTTACGGCAACACCATCTCCTTCTGCTGCCATCATTTGTTTTCTCGATGTCCATGAAAAGTACTTCAAGACAATCCATCATATATCTGCAGCATCTGTAAGGGTATGCTTTAAGTCAATATCTTTTTCCTGCTTGGATTTCAACTTTGAATTTATGCCTGCCCTTGATGCCTTCACAAGAAATTCTTACACTTTGTAGTTCTCTAAACCAAGCTCAGTACACATAGCAGGAGCTATTGCAGCTTCCACCAGTTCCCTGTGGAATCTCACTGATTCTAGTTTTCACAGAATTTCATCTTTTCCTCAGACTGTGCAGAGCTGTTCTTCTGTGTTCAGCAATGTTTGGCATTATCTATGCAACCATTTTGTTCTGCATCTAAAAGATTCATCCAGATGGCATTAGGAACTCAGAACAAATGAGTTCTGTCCTCATTCTAAAAACTCTAACAGACAATTTGGTTTTGAACTAGATACCCTAGCTGAAGATGTCAGTTTTAATGGTTTGACCATTTTGAATGATGTCAGTCCAGCCAATTTTCAACCCATCTCACTGTGCTCTTCCAACTCCTACTTTCTCAGCTTCCAAATGTGACTGTTTTGGGAGACAGTATATAAAGTCTTACTAAAGTTAAGGTATATTATATTCACTGTCCTCTTCTTGTCCACACAGCCAGTGATTACATCTTGGAAGGCAAATCAGGTTGGTTAAAGATTATTTGCTCTTAGTAAATTGATGCTGATTGCTCCTGATTGCCTTCCTGTCACTCATGTCTCTGGAAATGGATTCCAAGGTGTGCTCCATGATCTTTCCCTGGACTGAGGTGAGCTCACAGGCTTAGAGATCACTGCTCCTTTGTCTCTTTTGAAGATGGGTGTAAGTCTTTCTCCAGCCATCAGGGACACTCCAAAGTTGTCATGATTTTTCACTGATGTTAGTGGCCCTGCAATCACATCAGCTACCTCTTTCAGCATGCATGGGTAGAGAGACTTCATTTAGCCTCACAGGCTGGAATACATCCAGCTTCTCTAAATATTCCCTAGTCTTTTGGGTCCTCACTTCTGGCTATTCCTCTGTTTCTAAATCATGCTAAGCCCAGATGTCAGGGAGTAGGATTTACCTATGAAAAGTGAATCAGAACGGTCTAGATTTTGAGTAGAATACAAGTACAAAATAATGGAGAAATGAGCATAAAAAAGGCAGACTGAAAAATCTTGATCTAATTTGTCTGTAGGTTAGCTTTTCTTTCTCTCACTCTCTTTGGTACTAACTACTAAAGATTTTTTTTCTTTCAGCAGCTGCAAGGTGATGAGTGCCCTCCACTGCTATCACCATGTTTATTCTTAAATTGAAACATCGTCAAATATAAAATAGAACTTTCATTATATACTTCTGTCTTGAAAGATATAGAAGTTTTTGCAACTGGCTTCATACACAGACTATTCCTTCCTCACTGAGTTCAGCATGCAAACATTGGAAGGTCTAAAGTACATGGGTGGTCAAGGGCACCGCATCCTTCTATTCTTTCCAACGAAAAACAGGCACTGGTAGAAGGATTGGTACAGAGGTTTTTGTTGGTTGGGTGTTTTATTTTCACTAAGCCATATTTCTGCTTACTTTGCTGCCAAGACAAAATAAAGAAACTGTTTTTTTTTAAAAAAAAAAGCCATCTACCCTTCCTGTGGCAGCTCTGTAGTTTAAATTTACATACAAAACTAGGGGACCAATGCAAGTGAATTTAAAATTTTATATTTATCCTACTCATATAATTCCTTTCACAAAATCTTTTTCATGTGAAATACAGCTATTTTGTCAGAAATCTATCCTGCCAGCCTGCAGACTATCTGCTTTCAAAAAAACACCTACTCTTTTCATGTGGTGAAACGGCGTTTGTGGCTTTCTAGAATTCTTTACACCATCATTAATGGTCACGAATATTTTTAAATGTTTGTGAAATATTGGTTCTAGGACAGTTGAGCGTGAACATAAGATTCAGTCAAAAATGTTTTTGTAGAAAACTTGTAATAGTCCCTCTTAACTAAAATATGGAATAATTGAAACTCTCCTCAGGGGACTGGTATTGGTATGAAAGCCAAGACTGTACTAGGACTCTTGTGTGCTATTTCCCTCTGGAAAGTTTTGAAAGCTTAGAAACTGTGAACTACATTTTTGTAATATGCCACACAAAGTTTGGGAAAGTTGGAACAATTCAGAAAGAAACTGTATTCTCAGGGTATGATCCTGGGGAAATACAGAAAATGCCCAGCACTTCACAGAATTGGACCCACTTACTGCTCTCAGGATCTGCAGTGCATCTGTCTGCAAGCCTGAGTGAGACTTTCGTGGGAATAGCGTGGGAACAGAGACATTGATGAGATACTTCTTTGCTTAGTGCCTGCAGAAACCAAAAATAAAATTCAGAACAAAATAAATAAATAAAGTGATCCTGAAAGAAGACCAATTTTAGAACTTCTGGAAAAGGAAGAAACTTAAAAGGGCTGTTTCCATAGTAAATGTAGCAATTAGTAAAACATTCAATATAAATTCTGGGTTTTAACAGTAGATTTGATTATCTTTTATGCATGTCCATATACGCACACACAGAACTGTGTCTTTAACAAGGAAATGGACACAGCATAGACAGGAAGATTACGAGTCAGGCAGAATCAAATTGAGCCTTTGCTTATGGGAGTAATTGGCAAAGTTCCTATTGACTTTAGCAGAACTGTGCTCTGTATCAGCTATGATTTCTTTTTTCCATGAATTAGAAATATATCACCTATAGAAACAATAATGTTTGGAACTCATGTTAGATAAATGAATGGCAATATTGAGTATCTCCAACTTTTAAGTGTCCCATAAAAGGAGTTTATAAATAAAGGTTTTTCAGACAGAGTACATCTTTCACCAGCTATGGTTAGCCATTGTTTGAATAGAAAATTATTATACCTGTTAATTAAGATAAAAAATGAGTGTCATTTTCATGATGTAAGGAGCTGTGTCTGCTTTAACATCCACTGATTCTAACAACCAAAATCTTAGAAACAAATCGACTAAAATACAGAACTTCTTATTGGAAAATATTTTGATATCAGAATGCAAGCTACAGAAATACATAGCATGCTAGATGATTTACAGTAAAAACCCTTAGTAATTATAAGAAAAAAGTGTATATATGTTCAAAACTTAAGATTAATTGATTTGTTATGTGTTAATCTTGAAATATACTACACTTTCATACATAATGTGTAGAAAAGTCTATCAGAGGACAATCAGAATACTATGCAGATTTTTTTTCTAGGCACTTGAAAGCCCCAAAACATACCATGTAATGGTAAAGCATTATTATTTACATTTTAAAGATGAGAAAAATTAGGAGCTTGTAATATTTGTAACTGGCACAAAGATCGTCCAGCTAGTATTCTTGTTCTAATACCAGACCATGACTATCCCCACTGGTCTTACTGTAAGAAAAGTAATAGCTAGCCTGTCATCTTAATCATGCAGTAAGCTCATCCTAACTTTTTTAAACTGCAGCATATATGGTTGGGCCTTAAGGTGGTGAATGGAACCCAGAATCCCCTGCAGCCAATTGCAAAACAGCCCTCCTTCCTTCCAGGCTTTTAAAATATGTCAGCAGCATGAGCAAAACTTTGCAGATGTATGAGTACTATTGACTTCTGGATTTTTATGACATCAAAGATCCTAGCTTGACAGATAGTACCTGGGAATAAAATAAGATTACTGCACAGAGATGGGAGACGTGTAGTGTGTGTGTTGTCTGTGCCAGTGTCTGTCCATGTACCATGAAATGTTAGCTGAGGCATTACCGAGTTAAGCAAGGTGTTGCAAGACCCTAAAGAAATGTAATAGGAATTGATCATATCACAGGCATGGAACAGCACCCTTGCTGGTCATACGTCCAGTTGAGGAAACTATATGGCAGATGAAATACGTATTTCTCTTGTTTATTTAGTGTACCAGAGCTTTTGGTTGTATGAGCAAAGGAAATTTGATACTCAATTTGACCAGAGTTTAGATATTAAAGTAGAAATGGTTATAGTTGGGGGTTTTTTCTCAAACAAAAAAGGGGGATTTGGTTACAAGCATCTTAGCATAAAACAGCTGTGCAGATGAATGTTTTGTTTTCTGAAGAGGTTTTTTCAAGGGTTTGGGGTATTTTTTAGAACTTTCATTGTTGTATTTGGATTAAAAAACCTACTTTGCATCATTTCCTTATGCCCTTTTAGGAGACAAAGCTCTGTTTCTTTTCCCAGTGATAAAGAAACTTCTCATTTTTACTTGTTACATATTTTTATTTCTTTTTTTTCTGTCTTTTGGAAAAAAAGGGAGTTGTTTTCATATAAGCAATATCCAGCTTTTTTTTTTAAAAAAAATCAATTATCTTGAAAGAAACAGAAGTTCTTGGAAGAACTAAAAAGTAAGTTCTCTTACTTTTTCACCCAAAATATGTCTTTTTGTGTTACTGCCTCTGTCACCTACAACCTTGACACGTGCTTAATGTTAGCACACTATGTATGCAGAGAGCACTCGAAAGAACTCATTTCATTTCAGCTCCCTTACTCGTACAGAAATACTGACTTAGTAAGGTCACAGTGATGGTGTTTGGTGTTTTTTCAGCTCACACTTGCTACATGTATATGGTGGAGCACAAATGAACTTAGATTCCAAGAATATGGTCAAATAAGCAAATAAGATCCAGGTAGCACATTTTAGTGTTTATTCCCCTCCTTTCTATCTCCTCCTCCTACCCAAGACAAAGCCACTGTCTTGTCATGTACTTCCAGTTCCTTGCCTTTTGTCATCTTCTTGTAAAAGCAAATCGGATGGTTTATATTAATCTATATTGCTCTATGTTTTAGGAAACCAAGAAGAAACATGGTAATTATCACATCTAGCTGACTTAGTGATAACTTACTGAAATGTATTAATTTGGCACTTACTCTCTTACACTCACTCCTGCTACGTCCCACTTAGACGCACTTTTTTCCACAATAAAACACCCCTCTGACTCTCCCAAACCTCCTCTCTCTCTCATCTTCTGATTAGCATCACTATTATGTGACTGTTCAGCTTCCTGAGAAAGAACTATGATGTTCTGCAGAAAGTAAAGGTTTCATCTTCATAGCAGAGATGTAGCTTTTGTGGTAATTTATTCTTTTATGCCTGGAATAGAGCTCAAGATCAAGATCCTCCCTGAGGATCTGCTTTTGATCCTTTCCCACCTGGTCCAACAAATCTAATATCACAGTGACTGAATTCACATGAGACTGTGAGCACAAAGGTTTGTGCCAAAACATACATACCACCTTTTAAAAATTAGTTTCTTGGGGCTTACTTTTTTATTTATTTAGAGAAAGAGGGAGAGAGAGAGAACTCTAAACAGTTGTAGCAGCCTGCTGCTGCTAACAATGGGAAGAGTAGCCAGCTGGGATCACCTGCAGAGATTCAAGAGAGCAAATTCACACAGGATCAGGGTGTTATTAGGTGTCAATAGTTGCTGCTCTCCCAGCAGGTGTCAATAAGTTGCTGCAATGCTCTACACCTGATTTTCTTTTTCAGAACATAAAGCTGAAAGCAGTGAGGTCCTCCTTAAGCAGCATAAATACCGATCCTTTGTATATAATACTCAAGAAACTCAAATGTGATTTTGTTGCTGCTAACCTCAGTGAGATCTGAATCCAGGAGACTAACATTAGTGGAATTGAAAAATGTAGGTAGCAATCAACCACTGGATTTGGGCTGACCTCACAGAAAGATCATTAGAACCAAATTGCTCATTTACATATGTGATGATTTGTACTGCTAACTTTTTCTCAGTTAGCTTATGAGCATGCATCTTCTGCATTACAAGAGACCCTTGTCTCAGATGAGCTTCCTGATTTTCATGTCTGCATCCTTCAGAATTAGTAAGAGTGACTTGCTTTTCTTGGGATAAAGGGCAAAGGGTTCCTTTGTTTTCTTTGAGGTAGCTAGGGAATGTCAGGAATGGGATGATTTAGTTGGTTTTAATTTCTCTTTTTACTCTGTGAGTAGGTGCTTAAAAATATTTGGTAACTTAGAGTCATCATGTAACAAACTATACCTTCTATCATCACATGATTGAAAGAATTTTTTATTTACATGAAACATTGCTTTATTCTAAGGTTGTAAGTTTTACGTACAAGGAGATGAGAAAAGACTGAAATCACCTGGGATTCTTGTCAACCTTGTAGAAGCATTATTCAGATTTAAGGGCTTTAAGGCAAAATCATGTTTGTAGACGTTACATGATGCTGAAACAAATGGGAAACATGAGACTTTAATTATCTTTTACTACTGCCTTATAGAGCTGGGTGCCCTCTGGTTCCCAAGTAGTTCAGCTTTGCCAATGTTTCAGGGTTTATTGATGTGTTTGTTATTGTAAAAGGTTTTATAATATAAACATTAGCTAAACAAATTACTTCTGAGCTTGGGAAAAAGCTCTCTGTGTGTAAATGAACCCTAATAGAACCTCTGGTGATTGATGAAAAGCATGAGCACTCTTGGGGCTGCTCCAGTTCTAGAGGTAGTGTGTCACATCTCAGCTTTGGTGTTAACACGCAAGTTATATTTTCTTTAGGGAAGAGATACATATGTTTGGTGAAACTGGAAGAAGCACAAGTTTTGTTATTACCAAAAGCTATACGAATGTTCCTTAACATTAAACTAAATTTAACTGACCTCTCTTTCGAGTACTGTATGTCCACCTCAGTAATTGACAAGCTGCTCAAGTGGAAACAGAGTTCCTTATGTGGTGAACTCCTGGGAAGTATCAAAAATAAGTTTATTTTACACATTTGTTTTATTCTAAGTTAAGTAAGTCCTGATATGCAAATAAGCTGAAGTCTAACAATTGCTAATTTTTAAAAAATCATAATTACGTTTCACAAGATGTGTGATGTTAAATCTCAGGGTATTTAGGAACTTGCAGCTGCTGTTCTGAAGACTTTAGCATCCCTAAAGAGAAAGGATGTAATTCTACATTATGGTCAAATTCTACTTCATGGTCTAGACAAGCTGAAGACAGGCTGTTGTCTTACCTGTCATATAAACCAGCTGTATGTTGTCCTGCCAGATCTCAGAGCATTGGGAGCTTAGCCTGATCTATGGGAAGTCTATAATAACCCCAAACAGAGCACAAGACCATTATCCTGCATCTTTGTTTTGCACTTCCAATCCAGCAAGAGTCACACTCTGCCAGCTGAATGACGAAGATGCAGGAAGTACCAGACCACCCCAAGTGCAGGCTCTTGGCAAGTGTCTCGTGGAAGGAGAGCTGCCAACCCTCCAGCACTAACTAGAAGGGGTCTCTGTGCATGACCTCAGTGGCATAAAGAGGCTAAAGCAAACAGAAATATCTAGTCAGAAAACAACGTGTTTGGGGAGAGACATACAACTGACTGGAGGAGAACATAAGCAGGCAAGCAGACAGCTTTGTACTTCCACTAGAACTGAATTCATAGTGTTGCCATAAACTTAGCCAGAGACCTCTGAATGTGACATTAATTTCTTTTAAAAATTGAGTTAATTGATGCAGCTTTATTGTTGAGTGGATTTTAATTGCCTTCTGCTCTACTTTTAGTAATTGCAATCTTTAGTAAAATGAAAGATCACAAAGAGGAAAGACCTTGCTAAATTCCCCTTCTGAAACTGGTCTGTCCTGAAAGTTGATGGTTTTGTTTCTTCTCGTTCCTTATCTAGATGAAAAAAAAAAAAAAAATATGTAAAAATCATGGAGAACTGAAAACTTACTTTAAAAACTTACAACTTTAGTAAAATAATGTTTTGTAAGCAATTCTGAATGATAAACTAATCATTCTTGTTTTTTCTTCCACTTTATTGCTATAATTTCAGTTCAATGCTAATACCAAAAGAGTACTCTACTTCAAATTAACTGTATTTCCGAAAGGATTTTCTACATGTTTATTCTATAAATCTGATTCATTAACACACAAGGCTTTGGTTTCAAAAAAATAAAAATTTTCCAGGGGAGATATTTATTCAATATTTCATTGTAATAGGGATGTAACTGAGGAAATTTCTAGTTATGGACTGCAGTATTTCCCTAATTTCAAACCATCTGAATGATTGTGGATTTTTTTCCTTTTGTAAAATAACCCAGTTAATTTTCACTACTATTTATCCAAATTTTAAAAAATGGAGCATACCTTTTAAATAAAATAAAAAGTCTATTTAAGGACTTCAGATGATATAGAATGTACACTGTTTGATGAGAAATTACATAATGCTAAGAATTTTTTTTCTTCCTGAGCATTGTTGACCTCAGTTTTCAGGTACAAGATTGCTCCAGTTTACTAGAATAGAGAGTTCTCTGTCATTCAGTTCATTAGTCCTTCCTTGGCAATTGTACATTGTGTTGATATTACCCCCTTTCTTTCTTGCCAGAAGCTCAGTAGAAGCTGCTCTTTAGAGGATTTTAGATTTTTGTGTGTTTTGATCATTTGAGTAGACAGAAGATAACAGAGATCTATTTCAATCTACATAGTTGTTTCTGGTCTTAAAATCAATGATCCTGTTTAAAAACTAAATATAACATTTATTTTTATGTTTGCAAGGTTTGGAGCTTGGTGTCTTTTCTGCTCCTAATGTGATATAAAGCTTCCAGTTTTTTAGAATAGGAACGTGGATTTGGTCTTGAAGCAAATCATTTCAGTGAAAAACACAATTCTTACTAACACTGTTTTGCATAAAAGAAGTATCCACTAAGGCGAGAATTTAGACCATGATTTTTAATTGCAGGAATAAAAGGTGATTGCCATAAAAGCACTTCCAAAAATAAGGTAGAAGATTTATAACAGCTTGAGCTCAGCAATTGTGAGTTACCTGCTCACAATTATTATGAAGGCTGGATTTTCCCTTTCTAGTCAAATCCCAGTTAATGTTTGCCCTGGAGTTTTCTCTTCACCCTGGACAGTAGAAGATATTATCTCCACAGGCAAAATTGTAGAGAAATGCTTAGAAATCAAGATGTATCAGATCATTAGCAGGGAAAATTCCCACCATGTCTATTCAAATGCATACCTGAAAAAAGACTGAATAGCTGACAGCCTTCTGTGATGGAAGGGCTTCGTAGAATATCCATCATGGTTGGATGGCAGTATTGAAAATGTGACTCACATAATGCCAAATGAACTTTATTTTCTGTAATCCAAAAAAAAGCAGAATTATTATTTGGGAAAAAAATGTGGATTTAATAGCTTTAACATAAAGATGCTATATCTTGTTTGGAAAATTGAAATATGGACTTACTCTAATTGGTTTATGACACTACAAAAATAGATGTCACTAGATCTTTATGTCAGAAATTGTATGTTACATGCTCCTCTACAGTAACTTGCCACTTTATACAAACCTTTGCCATCTAGTGTAGCCATTTACAGACGAGTCAGCCGTGATAGAGCTGTTCATGTTTGAGTGCAAGGAAACAAAAAAGATAGCTGGTTTAATTTTATTCATAATGGATTTGTCTGCAGGTTTGGAATCAGCATTAAAAAATAAAAAAATAAAAATAAAGCTTTGCACTGCAGTTAAGGGAGAGCCAAGCTGTGTTTGGGTCAGACTGGAAGGGCCTCAGTTTTTACAGCAGCAGTCTTGCGGCTCAGTGTACCCTCACCGCTGCTCCCAAATGCACTTTGTCTTCTTTGCAGATAACCCCATCGCCTTTCACCACCAAGACACTCCACCCATCTACTGATTATACTGTCTCTAATTTGGAAAACTACAGTACTAATTTTTTAGCCCAGCTCAGGGATGAAATATGTGAATTTTGACTCTGTAATGGAAGGAGCTAATGTAGGGACTGGGGAGGGATTCTTTCTTTCCTCTTTTCATAGTGAAGAACTGCACATGCCCAAAATGAAAGGTTGCTGTTTGAAGTCATGGGCTTTTTTTACCTATGTACTTCTCTTTCCTGTTAAAATATTCTTAAAAGCCTAGGAAAAAAAATAGACATTTTTTACTTCGGTTAAACAAAAATTTTCATTTGTGCAAAAAAACTTATTTTAAGTTTTGATATACCAGGATTTTCCATAATTTTCTTTCTTGCTGGAAGTCAGCTTTTCCACCTAACTTCTAATGAAATTCAAAGGAAGTGGTTATTTAACCCAGTATTACTGGTAGTCACTTCTACCTGAGCAAGACAACTGCAACTTTAAAGAAAAATGTCCAATATAGTGTTGTACATGCACTTTACAGTAATGTTTGCAGACATAATATATTTGCAGGGAATCGGTTGCGATACGGTAAGGATGCATACAAAACTTTTCCATATGACACTTCAAGAAAGATTTTTTTGTAGGTTAGAAATCACATTCTGTAATTTAAAAGAAAATCCTGAGTATATTTCAGCAATGGTCTCATAGGGATCTCCTCTTTTTCGGGATATCCTATTTTTTTTCTTCTCTCTTTTCTTTCCTGGTGCTGCTAAGAGCACATACTATTAAAAATATAGAGAGGAACCTGACTTTGGGCAGTGTTGAAGGCGGTATAAAAAGGGCGTGCGCCTGCTTTTTTTTTAAAAAAAAAAAACCCACATGTGACCTGATCATGTTAAAATTGCTAGTCAAGTTCTTTAGTTCTGTGAGGAGAATAAGAAATAATGTGAAGTTACAGTGAACTCATCTGGCCAAGCAGGAAAATCCGGTTTAATTGCTCCGTTGCCAGAAACGTTAAATCACTTCCTGGGAATGCAATTCATTTGGAACATATGGAACTCATTGGAAGGTCTCCAGTGAATTGAAGACTGTACTGGAGATGAGAGCATTTCTCATAAGTAACAATCATGTTTTCCCACTGGGCAGCATGTAAGCAGTATGTGTAGCTGCATTAATGAAAAACTAAACCAATAGAAGGACTGCCTCAGATCTTGTAAAACAAGATTCACTCGTGGTTTACTTTCTTTTAAATTTTCAAGAATGCTATGTTCATTTAGGATTTTTTTCCTCAGCTTTTAAGCAGCAGTAGAACATTCTGACCTAATTTTTAACTCATTTTACATCTTGATTCAGCAGAATTACACTCTGTTTAGAAAACAGACATATTTGAAGTTATCATCCAAGATGTCTTTGTACTTTGTGGATAAGAGGGTAGTTTTTTGGGCTGTTTTTTGGTTTGTTGGGGGTTTTTTTGTGTTTGTTTTTTTTTTTTTTTAAACAGGGACTTTACATTTACTATGTATTTTATTAAAATAGGAAGATATTAAATTTTTCTGTAAACCAAGCAAATCTAAAACTTTGGCTAAAACTATGATCTATGTATGAGTTTCCCTTAAATTGTAAAGAATTAATGAGTAAGACTTGCTTGTTTATATACATTATTTCAAGGAAAACATCTTTCATACTGTTATAATGGATTCAGAATTTATAAGTATGCCACAGTACCATGTTCTGAGTCAAGCATTCATGTTATTTGCAGTCTTTATAATGAGAAGAATATTGATATTCTTTGGAAAAAAATATGCTTCCTATTCTGTTCTAAACAAAAGATTTTACTTTCATTAATTTGATGCTATTATGGGGGGGGGGGGTTAAATTTTTTTTCTTTTTACTTGGATTCACATGAATTTGAGAAAATATTTGGTTCTTGGAAAATACTACACTTTTTTCTTATGCAGTTAATCAGTAAGACCAAATCAGAGAAAATCAGTTCTTCTGATTTTAAAAGCACAGGAAGGAAATGGAGCCATATTTTACTGAAAAAGTGGGCTGAGTCTGATATCAGGAAGAAAAGTGAGGCAATAAAAAGAAATCTCTACACCTGCATAATACACTGTGGGGGACCTGGACTAGTGAAAAATGCTCATGACAGGTATTCACCATCATATGAGGTCCTTCTCTTATTTATTCTAAAAACACTTATATGCTTTGCAATGCTATTATTTTGAATGTATTTCTTTATCTGAATGCTCTAGTATTCCCACCC
>NW_009626949.1:0-30081 GCF_000690535.1 Cariama cristata
CCCAGACATACATAGGCGCTAGGCAAAGCTGTTGTTTGAAGAGCATCTTTTTCTCATGCATTTGTGCCTGCCTGAGTCCTGTAGGAAGTTCCCTTCCACACTGTTAATTGTCACTGGGGGGGGCCCCTTTCAGATTCAGGTCTGCTGTCTTTGCTTTTCTGCAGCATTAGGCATTCCTCCTCCTCCTGGGCTTCAGAGGCAGTGGGAACCAGCCCAGAACCCAGCAGTTCCTCCCTCTTAATTAGCAGTCACAAGACACCCTCAGAACATCTGTACTGTTCTTCAGTGAAAGTATTTTATCCCTACGATGTGGGAAACATGGAAGTGGCTGGGGCACCCCCACCTTTTAAAAACACCAGTGAGTATATTAAGGGTTGTTTCTGAGGCCATCTGTGGTTGGACTCGATGATCTTAAAGGTCCTTTCCAACCTAAATGTTTCTATGGTGGAGATACTGGGAGAAAACCTAGCCTGAGCTGAGTGGCAGCAAGGGTCAGGGTGGAGCAGGCAGCTCTGGGCCACTCTGAACAAATCTTTTCCTGTGTTCAAAACAGAGGTACGTGAGGCATGTAGTTTTATTGCTCCAGGAGAACCTCAGTGCACTGTAATTACATCACTTGGTATCCTTTGGTACCACTCTTCCTGCCCTCTCATGTGACAGCTTATTGCTTAGACAGAAGCAAAACTTTACTAATTCCTCATTCTACAGAAAACACAAGAACCCAGAACCAGTAGGTTTAGGAGGAAGAAGAGTCCTGAGAAAAAAGTCAGCTCAGTAACGCCTCAAGAATAAAACATGGTGTATTTGGTCATGTAGAGAGGTTGCACAGCATAGAGGCCTCCATAGCACAGCATAGAGGCCAGTCCTAACCTCGTTGTTGTTGAGTGATCTTCAGCCTTCTGTTTTCCAGAATTTGTGTGTGAATTCTGGTAAAGCATCACTGCAGCAAAGCCCTGTGAACTGCAAAGATAAATAATTAGTAAAGGGACAAATTACACAGCGGTGCTTATGTTCAAGCATAAAACTTCATCTCTGCAAATACCTTGTGGGGAGGGAGAATCTAAAATAAAGATTAGGACAGAGTTCCTAATCACACCCTATCAACTGTGAAACAAATATGTGAGATGGTGCTGAGAATTCGTATCAACTCAGCCATCTCAAAATCTTTCTGTTAGGCTTTCAAGCAGAACAGTTCCTTTTTCTAACTTTTTTTCTCCAAAACCCACAGCAGTTTTGCACCGTCTCTGCCAGTCTGTTGGAGGACTGTGATACAAGGTGCTACCTGTCCATTTAACATAAAATGACCAGAGTCAGAAGAGATGAACCAGCCTTTGGGACTTGGAGCATGACTATTTTCATGCTCCATTCAATAAAATATCTATCTTAGGGTATTTTTAAATTTAGTTTTGTTACCAGGTAAGAGTAAATGCATGGCGCTAATTTTCCAAAAGGTGAATATTGAATAATATATTCTACAAATACTTAATTGAATGCTTCCTCTCATCGTGAGACGCATTGGAAATAAAATCGGAGTTTCTTTGCTAATTTAAGGAGATAATGTGAGAGTCCAAGGAGGAATAGATAAAGTTAGAAAAACAATTAGAAAGATGATTGGTATTCAAGTCCCCAGACTAAGGAAATGTACCCTAAAGCGTCTGCGGAACTGGCCAGAGCAGTCTCTGAACCGTTACCCGTGACCCATACCTGAGACTGGCGGGTGACAGGAGAGGTCCCAGAGGACTGACGAGGGAAATTGCGTTGCATCAGTAACTGGTGTAGTAGATGGGGGCAGAGCAGGGATTGCAGTTTGTTTCTGGTTAAGTTGCTTTTTTAAAAGTTTACCATGTGCTGTTCTCATAAGCGAACACTGGAATTATAATCTAGGGTAAGTCACCAGTAACACGGTCACAGCTGAATGTGAAACCTTTGTCTTGCGTGTGTGCTGTCGCACAGGGACGTGTTTTCAAGTCGGTCGTGAGCGTATGACAAATATTAAACATGAGACTGTCATGTTTAATTTTTGTCTTCATTGACTTGTGCGATATCATAAAGACTAGAATTGGAAAGTTGCAGACACGGCAGCTTCACAAAGATTTGAAAGCATTTCGACAAGGACAGAATTATAATTTTAAATGATGTTGACACATGAAGAAATGATCTGAAATTATTAAGATTTAATTTAGTCATGACAAGTGCTAGGCAATACCAAACAGAGAATAAATGGCGATGCATAACTAATGGGACTGAAAAAGGCCTAAAGGGGGGCAATTGGATGGAGTGGCGTTGTGTGAGGAGATGCTGGATGGATTTGGACGATTCAGCCTGAGAGATGCAGCTGAGGCATGGACCTCGTGGAGGGATATAAGCTCCAAAGTGGGGAAAAGTGGTTATGGTTGATTTATTAAGTCTTTCTCATAATACAAGAAGTAGGATTACAATATATTAAATGAAATTATCCAGTAGCAGATTTAAAGCAAGCAGATGGAGTGCTTTCCCATGTAACGGTCAGTGCGTGGACCTCACTGCCATGGAGCATGGCAGATGGCAAAAGTTTAGGCGTGTTCAAGATGCAATTTGATAACTTCGTGGAGGAAGAATTTTCCCATGACCTCACCAGGCAAAGGCCCGACCTCTGGCTCAGTAAGTCCTAAAGCAGCGGTTTGTTGGCTGCTCTCGGGGACAGGCTTTTCGACTGGACAGTTACTGACTGGGGCCGAATACGGCCATCCTCTCTTTCGGCATTACTTCAGAAACAAGGTCGCTCCGTTACTAAATCTCTATGACTGTCTCCTGGTTTTGAGACAGCTGTGATCCTCGTGCTGATCTCTAGAAAACCATTGAAAGCAGTGACAGTTTTTCTCTATAGTTAAGGTAAGAAAGAATAGATGCAAAGTCTTTTTAGGCTAGTTGCCATGAAAACAATTTCACGACTGCTTTTATCATGCAATAAATTACCCATAAAAGAGGACAGCAGATTAATTTAATTAATTTGATCTAATCCCAATAGTGTATTGTTTTATTAAGCAATGCTGTGGCATAATTAAGAGTTGTAACTGATTAAACACTTTACAACCTCAGAGCTGTTAATTAATACTGAATTACAGTAAAATTAACAAAGTAACATAAACAAGCCGCATAAATGTTTTAAAACAACAGTGATAAAGCATCAACTAAAAAGCTGCTTATGTAAACCATTTCTTAAAGAGTTTGACTGCTGAAATTAATAGTTATATAATAATTGCAAAAATGGAAATGGGGCAAGAAGATCGTTCCTTATGATTTTTCAATTTAGAAGACTCCTTTGATGAGAAACATGGTTTTTTAAGCTGGATATTTTTAAGTGAGTGTTGAAGCAAAGTCCTTGAACCCAAGCTTACAGTATGCAGGGCAAAATCTAAAAAGTAAAACTTAATGTCGGCTTCAAGACCCCCTCTGGATTTGACACTTGTTTGTCTTATTTGAATACAAATCTGAACAGCTCATCCATTGCTAAGCTTTAATTTGAGTATGCTGTATTAATGCAACAGCTGAGATTCTGTTCTCATTTGCAGGAATGTCAGGAAATGTTTTAAACTTATTTGCATGCTTAAATGATTTGCTGGATTGGATAGTTCGCAAATTTTGGAGGTTCGCAAATCCCGCAGGTATTCATTTATCATTGTGCATTAAGTAGAGAAATACCTGATATCAAAGCCCAGGACTACAGGGGCCGGGCACTATGAGATAGAAAAATATTTTTGAACTTTTGCAGACCTAAGATCAAATCTGATTAAGACCAACTACCTTCCAGTAATTTGAAACAAGTTTTAGCAGTGTCTGAAAACACCTAGCAGCAAGATTGCCAAGGTTCATGCTACTACTCAGGCCTTGGGATTTTGTTCTGTATGAGGCAGTGTACAAACTCTATAAATATATCTGGTGTTTAATGGCCTTTTGGAACCTACTGACAATTAAAATCTACTATTTTGATTATCTCACAAACAGAAGGTCTAGAAATAGACTTGTTATTTTTCCTAAATAAGTTATTAAAATTTACTCTAAAGCCTAGAATTATGATGTTTGTAGCTTGCTGCTGAATGATGCTTTTTAAGTTCCAAAATGATGCAAAATACACCTTGTCTAAGTGCGGATCGAAACCCAAAAGTTTAAGTCAACAGACTGCTAAAAAAAGTTTGTAGCAAATATCAAAATACCTTAGATTTCTAGTTTCAATATCTCAGGCAAAATGCGGAGGTTTTTATGTGTTTTAACACATCAGTGTGACTAATCTTTGGTTAATCAACAGTTTCTGTCCTATCTTCTTGTGTGTAGTATGTAGACACACGATGAGTATATGGGAACTTGCAAACGCGTTTGCTACAGCGTAGGTAGTCCTGTGGAGAGATTTGTGGGAATTCGTACGTGTAACGTGAGTGCACGTGTGTGATCCTCAGCGTGAATGGCCTTGCAGATGCCCATTTACCTTCAGGTACCAAAGTTTTTGCAGATGAGGGTATTGTCTTGAACAGTAAAAGGCATGAGTTTATGATTTTGTCTTTAGTTATGTTTATCAGTGGATGGAGGGCTGATGGAGGGAAAAGAGCTAGGGATGTATGTGTTCGGAACCGTAAATGTATACATTGCTGAAGGTTTCCTTGAATAGTTCCATGTAAGTGGGAGAAGTAGTAACCAAGCCAAACACAGCCTAAAACGGGCTAACAAAAATACTCCACAGACTGGGGGATGAAAGACTGTGGGAGCTCTTATTCCAGAATATGCTGCTCAAACACTCCTGAACCTTCTTGAGATGGAGAGTAGGAGGGAGATTTCAGGAGGACAGGGATGAGTATGAACAAACATGGAACAGCGAGCACTTGTTTAAGAAGCTCAGTGTAATTATGTGATATGAGTTAATGTCACCCCTATTGAAGGACTCTTTTTTTAGGCTGGGGAAAAGCACAGGGGGTGAGCAAGGGATTGTGTCTGGGGCTGTAACTGGGAACGTCCGTCTGCTGGTTCTGCCCAGGTTCGTGCTGTGGAGTGTGTGGCTGAAACCACAACATGATTTTTATGGTCTAGGAGCAGCTGCAGCTCCGTGTTTGCTTAGACAAAACCCTAAATCCTTTCCTGTCTCATGCAGATTTTGCATTTGGTGTCTCTCACTGTCAGTTTGTAACCACAGAACACATGGATCTGTTTGAATCTGGTGCAGACTTAATTTCTCCTTTCCTATCTCATGCAGATTTTGCATTTGGTCTCTCACTGTCAGTTTGTAACCACAGAACACATGGATCTGTTTGAATCTGGTGCAGACTTAATTTCCCTTGAGGACTAAGGTTTTCAAATGCATGTCAGGGGGGTACCCCATCTTCCCTGAGAGGAAAGGCTGTCACCCAGTTTCTCCTTGGCTTGGTGTTTGCTGAGAAGGTCAACCTGCTGTTCTTCACCACTCTCACTGCATTCCCACCTCCACAAACCTCATGACTGGGTAGCTTCTAGGAGTTTTTCTGAAACTATTTTTTGCCGAATGAACCACAACCTGTCACTTAAACTCATTCCACTGTGATTAAAACAGATTGGAAAGCAAGCCGGTGGTCCGTGCTCCCAGCAGGGCTGGGGGAGTGGGTGCCTCCGCCAGAACAGCAGTGAGGAGCAGCTGGACGTGGGCTGGGAGACGTGTGGGCCCCAACAGCTTTTCACTTGGCGTAGCTGGAGCTGGGTGAGGACGTGTTTGCCGTTTTTCTCCGACTTCTCTCCTTGATGAAGAAGAGCATTTCATAGGAAGGGACCGGCACCGGGTTTTCTGCTTTTATAAAGAAGTCAGTATTAAATGAGCTAAAGCCTTTTCAGCTTGAATAAGCCAAAGAAAGATAAAAGGTATTTTCTGCATTTCTCCCCTCCTCATGTCAAACCATTGGGACGATCTCAGATGTTGGAGGATCCATCTGTTTCAAACTTTAAGACATCCTCTGAAAGGACTAAGATTTGAGGGGGGGCTAATGAAACTGGAGGAACAAGGCAGTGTTCCTGTGATGACTGAATGCCAGATGCTGTAATACGCAGCAAAGAAAATTTTGCGAAAGCGCTCGGTTTCCCTGTTGAGTGAGGTGAGGGCAAAAGAAGAGACTGAGGGAATATTAGACCTTCTCCGCCGCTGGTCTGCAATGGTACTGGCACTTCATGCGTCCCTGCAGCGGGGTTACAACCAATTTCCTGCAGACCGCACTGCAGGTGTAGTACACGAGGAGGAGGTGGTAGGCTGCTGGCTAGGTTCCCAGTGATGCTTTTTGGCTGGAGCCTGGTCCAGTGTGACCAGAGGCCATAGGGGAGGAATTCCCCTTGGTTGCTTGGGAGAAAGCTTTTTGGAGAATCTGCACTTCAAACTTTGGCTGTGGAAAGTGAAGGGTTTTGGTTTTTTTCAGTGCTTTAAAAAACAAAGGGAGTTTACGTGCAAACTCACAGCTTATATTTGTTTTATGTCTCTGTCTGTAGAGAAATGGTCAGTAGACATGATGAATACCGTCTTGGAAACCGGCTGTGCAACTGGGCTAGTAGAAAACAGAAAACAGAAGTTAGGGAAATGTCCTGTGAGCATGCAAGGAGAAACCAGGACTGGAAGGGGCTCTAATGTAGATTTTTCTGTAAGAACTAGTGGTAATCAGCTGAGAGAAACCAAAGGAGAGAGAAACTATTGATAAACAGTGTATGTGTATATATTCCACTTGCCTGTCCTTCAGGTGTATAAGCAGCATTCTGAATGACTTGAAATTCTGCACAATTTTCTGTTGTTTTCTGTGAAAGTTTTACTGTCTTCTCCTTTATCATGTTTCCAAAACAATTCAAATTGTCAGTCGTTGAAATTATCAATTCATTGTAGGACTGTCAGAGACAACAGATTGCAGCGATGAATCAGTGTAATCTGTTGTTTGGGTTATGAACCTCACACACTTCAAAAATCTGAAAAGTTCAGTGCCCAGGTTTGCTCCATTTGCCGTTAGCATCTGATTTAAGAGAAAACCACTCTGGCTTCAGAGACTCCCCACTCACTAGCTTGTCCCAGAGCCAGCTTCATAACAGTGACTGTGCTTTAGAAAGAGCCTGTGTGGAGATGACTTGTCTCTCTCCCACCTCTTCCCCGCTCACCTCCCGGCAGATGTAGTGTCAGAGCCGGGTTTCTGCAGAGCTGAGGTCTGATCTTCCTCGCAGCACTACCTACCTACGTGTAGGGTTTCAAAATGTGCTGAAGTTAAAAACGTCGAGTCTGGCAGCCGATGCCTAATGTGAATAGGCAGCCCGGTAGCCTAGCTGTAAAGACAACCAGGGATTTCACAGATGGGCTGTGTAGCAATAGGAGAAGGAACATCTCAATGACATCTCTGCCTAAGGTCTGCTCCTGGTATTCCCCCGCTTCACGACAGCCTGGTATAAGGGAGGAATCATGCCCTGAGCTGGATTTTTTTTCTGCTTACGCTGAGGACCTGCTTACAAGTTACAAGATATGTGTGGGCTTCATCTGAGATAACACATGGACGTGTTTCCAGACCATGCTTCTTGTTTCCATTGTGTCCAAACGGAGCGATAGTTAGTTGTTTCTGTCTTTTAATCTGATGTGATTTGTAGTGGTATCCCTAGCAATTTCTACTGCAAGTGCTAGGTATGATGGAATATGGGTGTTGGTTGTCAAGATTATTTAATTTATACAATTTCTTAAAGTGCATTGTATTATACAGCGAGTCAGCTGGTCAAAGCGAGCAATACCTGAGGAACTGAGGTTTGAGGCAGTGTAAAATGGTACAAAGACAGATGAGAAATATGGAACAAGCACAGAGTTGTTTTGTTTATTTATTCTCTAGATGGAATAAACATGCAATCCCAGTTGATCTATAAGCAAACTTTCTGAGGCACTGTGAAATTTTGAGTGACCTGCATTTAGGAAAAAATTCACTAAGACTGTTTAAAAACTATTTTGGAGGTTTTATTTTATTATAGGCAGTAAATTCTTTACATGTGCATTGGATGCAGTTGAGTTATATAGTGAGTTTGTGTGGCACAGACTAGAGAAAAAAAATCAGAACTGAGATTTTAAATTTGGAATTTGATCATTGCTCCTGTGTTCCATCAACCAGGTTCCACTAGCTGTGTGAAACCAGCATTTACATGCATTATAAAAAGAGGCAGACATAAATATATATGAAATGTACACAGAAAGCAAGAAATAATGCTAAAACAAAGCACTTACTTTGACTCAAGTTCAGTGTTACCAAGAAAAATATGACTGAGTTGATTTTCCAGAAAAGGATTGCAGTAAATCAAGTTTTTGTTGCCCCAATTTGACAACAAAACTTATGATAAAAATGCCAGAATAATACTCTTTACGTATTATTAGTAGTTGGTGGAGACTTTTGGTAGATGGTGGTTTTCTGAGAGATTCTAGGAACACCACCTGTAAGTTTTGCTTACTAGGAATTAAGCATATTGATTTACAAACCTGGAACAGGTAAGTTTTATTAGTTGTAGAGGATATAGTTGCATTTGTATTTTTTCTGATGAAAAATTTTACTTAACTTTACTTTTCAGGCAAAATCAAACCCCATTTTTTTCTACAGGAGAGGAGAAAAAATGTTTGCATGCAAAGCAATTATGCTCCCTCTACCCTAACGCTACTTAGTGATTTTGTTTCATTAATTTTCCTTGTAAGCAGCCAAAAAAAGTAGCGATTAGTCTCTGCAGAAAGCAAATTATGTGAATATTTAAAGAGCTGTTCAGTATTCCTTAATTTCTTGAGTTACAGACTATATCTTAGCTGTGTAAAAATTGAAGATCAGACACTGAGAGAAGTGTAGAGATGGAATTTGCTAGGGTATCTTATACGAAAATATACGTACTGTAAGAATCATTGTAGGTAACATTTGCTTAATTAGGATAAAGGTGGCAATTTTCAAAGATGCGTGAGAGATTTAGGAATCTTGCTTCATCAAAAGTATGAATTTGCATTCCTTAGCTTTGATAGTATTCCTCTTCATGCCGATTTTTAACGTGATTTTTTTACAGTGCTTATATGAGTCACTTTTTTAGTGGAAAAGAGAAGAGGACAAATGAAAGTAGGGGTTCAGAGAACATGCTGGAGAGGAAAAAGTACATTTCATGTAGAAATAAATAGGGCAGGACAGAAGAAATTGATGAAGACATTCTTTTTATAAGTTCCCAACTAACAATACCCTGCAGGCATCTCTGATCTTATTCTGGTTAAAACGTTGGGTGATAAATACCCGTGTGGACCACGAGGGTGGGATGAAAGCAGCCACGTGGAGTGTGTCTTGCAGCAGAGAAGGGCAGGGAGCTTGCGGCCCAGACCGAGGGCTGGGGAGAGGCACTGGGACCGTAGAGGGAGGTACAGACAGAAGTGACGCGGTAGGCGTGTGCTCTGAGGTCACTTGCGTTGGAGAAAGCTGATTGGTGGTTTTGCGAGGTGCTGGTGCCTGTCAGGGACAGCGCAGAGGAGGAGAAGCGAGGCAGGGCAGAGGCTGGGGTGGGTGGGTGCTGGTGGCAGCATGTGAGGACACAAAGGGTGTCCCAGAGCTGGGCCAACAGAGATAGCAGCTTTTGTGGAGGTAAAGGGGGTTCAGGTAAAGGTGATGTGGCTGGGAGAGTGCTTGCGAGACCTCTTCAGGTAGGCCCTTAGCCACTGTCTCGCCACTAATGTGAAGCCCTAACTTTAAACCCAAACCTTATGCCTAGCTCTTACCCCATTCCCATACTCCAGTTCCTAACCCCAAATGCTTACTTCCAAGCCGAAGCTCCAAACCATCACTTCTTCCCCTGACTCTTCCACTAAACTGAACACCTAAACAACAAAAGGTTGTCCATACCTTAAACACTAACCAGAAGCCCTAGGGAGAAGCCCAAGCTCTCACCCTGAGGGTGACCCTCATCCCTCACTAACAGGTGAGCTCTCATCCCTAGCCCTACCGGTGGCACTGACCCCAGCACAGACCCCCTCACCAAACGCCCCGGCCCAAGGTGCTGACGGGAACTCCTAAGCCCTCGTCCCCCACGCCCTGCCCCTCGGCAGGCAGGAGAAGGGCAGGGCTGGGAGGTGCGGGAGGGAAAGGCCCTGATGGGAAGGGGGAGCTTAGAGGCAGGGGAGAGCGAGAGCTGCAGGTCAAGGGAGGTGAAGGTAAATGTGACATTGGTGGGTGTGCGTTGTGAGGTCTCTTGTGTTGGAGAAACCTGACTGGTGAGGAGCGAAGCTTGGGGGGAGCAGAGGAGAGGTGGGGAAGAGGCCGGTGCGTGGGTGCTGGTGTGAGCCTGTCCCAGCGCCTGCCCTATCCTTTTCTTGAAAGCTTTCCCCAAGCCTTTACCTCAATCCTCTGTTTTAATGCCGAACCCCAAACCCCCACGTCAAAGCTGAACCCCAACACTTACCTCGAGCACTAGTCCTGATCCCTAGCCTTGAAATGCTACCCCTAAGCCTAGTCCTAACCCCTCACCCTACTCCAAACCTCTTAACTAAGAAACCTAGCCCATACCCTCCCTGCTAACCAGAAACCTTAGGCAGAAACTCGCATCCTCATGCCCTGCCACACTGAAATCTGTAACCCGGATCCTAAAAGGTAAGTTGAACCCCCGCCCAGCCCTAACCTCAACGCTAACCCCCAGTCAGAAACCCCAAGCGGGTACTGACAGCGTGTAGGCAGTAGGCAGCTACTGAACCCATCAGCACCCCAAATAGAAAGCTATCCCAGACAGTCTGTAGTGTTTCGGGCACAAGTAGCATTTCTCAGGCTTAGCAATATGCCAGAGTTTTGTACTGATTTTTCTGTTATGTGGTAATGGAGCCTGGCACAGCCCGGCTGGATACCGCTCAACAACATCAGGAATACCTTCAACTCAGTGGTGGGAAGGGACAAGGGGTGCTCTTAATGACAGGTAGTGCTTTCCTGCGTGGGGGACGGCTGGGGAGGGCTGAGGTCATCCAACAGGGAAGGTTCAAACCTCACCATTTCTAACGTCAGTCCGATCACCGCGCTGTGGGGCAGCCTTTCCTGGGCACTGGGCTCCAGAGTTAGCAGTCTCGCCTCTGCGATCCTTCTTTTTAGCCCCTGGTTCTTGTGTCCATCTCTGCTCTCTAGGCTTGGTCATGCTCTGGTACCTTCCTGCCCGGTCCAGGTTCTTGCTCTCAGTTTCCTGATCGGCCCACATGACTCCTTGTTTGAAATCCTAACCTTCTTATGGCAAAGAATTTCTGATTTTGTGAATTTGAAGACGAATTCTGTTTCACTTGAGTTTGGTGTGCCTTGACGTTATCCCTGTTGCTGCTGCCCCTGCTTTGGTACCTGCTTCCCATCCCCAAACCTGGTTGCAGCTTATGCTTAGAGACTGGGTACCACTGTCAGCATTTGACTGTATATCAAACTTTGGGAACATACTGCCAGTCTTCAACAGGACATACCTAAGCAGTTGCCAGATCTGGCAATTAAAACTGAGTGAGCGCAGATACACAAAAAGGCAGCGAGTCCTTCAACACGAACTAAAATATAACCGACTTCACCGGAATAAAGCCCCAGGCCTTGGCCGTTGCAGACGCCTAACGTCAGCGTACCGGGGGAGCCAGCAGATGTCTGTTGCAAAAGGTCAGGAACCCATTTCAGGATAACTGAGAAATGAATCCCTTTATATACTCCAATTCCAGCATTTGTACTTTCACGCCAATTCCTTCAGTCTTCAGAAAATGAAAAATTGTAAGCGTCAGGGCAGAACTAGAGACTGAGCCTGTCCTTCAGGGTTTTCACATTGCTTGTGGGTGTTCTTGGGAAGAGAGACCTCTTTACCTTTCTTCTTCCCAAACTTGGCCTTTTCCTCTCCTTTAGGTGAAATATTTTATTGTATTATTAAGAAAGGAGGAGAAGGCTGTCCTCAAAACCAAGAATCTTGGAAATATTAAAAAGAAAAGTTTCAGATTTAATGACAGGAGTTGTTTTTCAGACAGTCATCAATTGTAGAAATTAAGCTGGTCTTGAATGATAGCCTTGAAAATGTGTTTAGTCAGCACAGTATTTTGAAATGATTATATCAACATGCCATTTGTGCTTCCTCTCGAATTTAAAAACAGTGTACACATCTGCTGGTTACAAGGAAACATGGCAGCAGAATTTCAGAACACTTTTCACCGAGTCTTCCATTGCCGAAAGGACAGCAAAGAAATAAAAGGCCAACTGTCCAGTTTTCAACAGATATGGGGGCTTAATGGTTACTTACTAGATAGCCATGTCATTGCTGCGAACTGAAGGATCCCCCCAGTTCTTGCCGTTCAGGATGAATTTTGATATTATGTGATACTTGCAGGCAAGGGCTTAGCAGAGGGCACTGAATTGTATAAAAGCACGTTCTTACCTTATCCCTACCATGTTAGGGAGTTTCTTTTAACATATCCCATTGCTTCCTCTTGGGAGGAGAAACAGTTAGTAGTTTGGGGCAGTAGCATGGTTTTGAAGTGAATCCTTCAATCGTTCCTGTTTATTGTGGTTTGGGTCAATTCAGAGTGTTTTGGTGCATGTGAATGAGGTTCCTTTTAGAGGAAACTAGACCAGAAACCCTGTTCCAGCGGGTGTAAAATGCTCTGCTCCCCTTAATAGGGGTGTGAGAGTCTAAATGAGTGACTGATCCTTCACATAGCTTTGAATCACATGTATGGTGGGGATGTCAAATCCAAAGTAAACCCCCAAATTATAGATTGTGTAGATGAAATGGCTACAGCCCTACCTGCTTTCATCCGCTCCTCTTGCACCAAGTCACAAGCTGATGTAATAGCCACAGTCCGTAGCTGTGTTGTTATCTTCTAGTGTAGAAAACTCAGAGCTAAAGTGTCTGCCTTTGTGATTGTTTTGGATTTTAACATGAAAGAAAATCTGAACAGCTTTTTTTTTTTTTTTTCAAAATATTGTACAGAACTAAAAGCCCTTGATGATTACAGGAAAAGTGTTCTACAGTGTGTGAACAACACACAGCATGATGCATCTTCATTACAAAAATGCAAAATGACGATCATTTATCATAAAATCCGCTGGCAATAGGCATTAATCTCTTAGTAAAGCAAGTAGTAAACTCAGTTCCCATGGCAATGCAATAACCCCCAAATTACAGATTGTGTAGATGAAATGGCTACAGCCCTACCTGCTTTCATCCGCTCCTCTTGCACCAAGTCACAAGCTGATGTAATAGCCACAGTCCGTAGCTGTGTTGTTATCTTCTAGTGTAGAAAACTCAGAGCTAAAGTGTCTGCCTTTGTGATTGTTTTGGATTTTAACATGAAAGAAAATCTGAACAGCTTTTTTTTTTTTTTTTCAAAATATTGTACAGAACTAAAAGCCCTTGATGATTACAGGAAAAGTGTTCTACAGTGTGTGAACAACACACAGCATGATGCATCTTCATTACAAAAATGCAAAATGACGATCATTTATCATAAAATCCGCTGGCAATAGGCATTAATCTCTTAGTAAAGCAAGTAGTAAACTCAGTTCCCATGGCAATGCAATTCATTTTGTCCTCGCCCTCTACTACACGCATGGAAGACCGGGCATTCTCTGGGCAAACTAATTGCAGCCTTAATGCTGTGGCTTTTTGTGGGTGAAATATCTAATTATTTTGGTGGAATGTCGACTCAGTGGTAACTATGGTGTTGGTAGAACGTGCGTGTATTTCACAGAGCCCAGTACACGTGCTCGATGAGCAGCTATCCTCCCATCCTCAATTTTATACCAAGTCTCTTTGAAGGAAAGAATAGGAGCTCTTTCAGGACTAAGTTTCAGTAATACATTTGTATGCTGCAAACGATATTTTTTTCTTGAAAAATATGGTAGAATTGTTTGATGTCTTCAGAAATACGAACAAATGTTTGTTGTAATGAACTGCATGTTGATTATTCCTTATTTTTGTCTGCATGTATATATGTATAGTAGAGATAAATGATTTGGTCAAGCAGACCTGTTCTGGGGAACCGTTATATACTCCCCCACACCTATGGTGTCTTGTTAACGAAGCTTCCCAATTTTTACTTAAACAGTTACATTTTGAAGGCTAATAAAATACCATGTTGTTTCCCCTTATGTGATACTTTCTTTGAAGTCATCACAACATCCGTGTATTTCCACAACTTTCCATCAGCCTTAAAAGCCCTGAGTTATTTTATAAATCTGACTACCCAACCTACTGGATATTTGTTCCACCTCAGAACAAAACAGCAGTTTCAGTTATTGCAAAGCAAACCACGTGCACCTAAATATACCTGCTTTCTGCTTTAAGAGCACGGCAAGCCGGCGAACTGCAATGTAACAAATAGCTTCTGCGCTGTCAATTAACAGCCTTGAGAATAAGTTTGGGTTTTTATTGGTCGAGTCATAGCTCTTTGCATATTCCAGACAATTGGGTCCTATTACATAGATAACGTACGAATACTAAAGTAAAAAAGAAAGCAGCAACCTGCAAAATGTCTTTGCTTCGTGTGAAATTGTCCGAAGATAATGCTGACAGATGCTCTCTTAGTAAAGACCTGGATTTTGCCAAAAAAGAGAGGTGAAATGAGCCCAGCAACTGTATGATTCATTTTTAAAGCCGACCAATAACAATTTACAACCTCCACCCCAAAAGAAAAGATCCTGTTCAAACGTAGTTTCAAACTCGGTTTCATCCCTGAAATTTTTTGCCGCGTGGAGCAAGTAGAGCTTGGCCCAAGCTGCAGCAGGCAGCTGCGCCTTGCTCATTGACAGCCTTCCCGTTGGTTAGAAATGGGCTTGGTTTAGGTGTATTCTGCAGGCCTAGTCTGAAAATGAGGCCGTATACAACTTTTTAACTTCGGATTACGTTTTCAGGCTGTGTATAACCTGGAAGTCTGGAAACAGTCAGAGCTGCAGTCTTGGTTTAAGTTTAATTCTATAGAATATGGGTCACCTACAGTCACACTTTCTCACTGACTCAGTAAACTAGCCAAACACCACTGTTCCTTGTAGGTATCGCTATGCTGATAGCTGGTAAGCTTACACACTTCCAAAAGTTCGGCATAAGATGTTACCAGGATGAGGCAAGAGGGGTACCTACGGAGGGAGAAAGTAGCCAGCGACCACCCAGTTTCCCCAGTGGGTTCCTAATGCCCCTGCCCCCCCACTATCCCAGGTCTCACACCATTAGGAGCCCTGGGGTCTCTGCCCTGTGCCCACCCGAAGGCGCTCCTTGGTATAGGTCCTTGCGTGTTTTCCCTTGGAGCTAGGAGAAGGGTGAAACCTCCAACCCTGACAGTCTGTGCCTGGAGGCCCAAATGCCTCTCGAATCCCTCAACTTTCACGGGCCTTCCAAGTTTCCCCATGGCACAGTCTCACCTGGGTAAACACCGGAGAAACAGCCCCCAAAATACTCCTGCGCCCACCAGTTGTGTTCTCCATCCCAGGGAGAACTCACACGCACATAGCAAAGGGCTGGAAAGCACCAGTCAGAGATTTTACTGTTCAATGTTTTAGGTTGGGGAAGGGCAGAGAATATATTTGAGTCTAAAGAAATTACAGATAAGTGCCTGATAGATATGTTTTAGGGTAGATATTTTATAAGAATAGAAGTTTTTATGAATTTTCCCTTGGTTTCTGAGTTGACAGCTTTCATGAAAATATGTAAACTACTTTAATGACTGCCTCGGGCATTGTTTTCTTATTATTTTTCTTAGTCAAAGCTGCCTTTATCGGGAATAAAATAGCAGATATCAAAAGCTATGTATTCTGCTCTTCTCTATTTGTTTGGAAGGCTGAAACTATTTTAATAAAGGATAAATATGTGATATTGGTTGCTCTTCTCAATCAGTACTTAAAATATGAACAATATTATTAATCTTCTATTTTCTTCTTTCCAGGTGATCAACATATGATCTCAACAGCTACAGCTGAGAAGTGCAGTTAAGGTACTGTAATTTTCCTTTTAGTACGGGCATGCTTTTGGTTAAAGTGATTTCCAAAATACTGTCTCCAATAATCCACCTAATAACCTGCATTCCCTGAGGCTGAGTTCACCTCTGGATGGTTTGGAGTTTTTTTCATTTACCACTTGGTCTGCTGCACTTCCTGAAAACTACAAATTTTTTGCTTGTATTCCTTATCTTTTCGTTTACTGTTTTTAAATTTAGTAACAATGTTTTAAGATGTATGTATAGACTTATATGCTGGGAATAACACCTACAGGATATACTTGCGACTCAAGGTCATGTCTTTGAAATATTAACTCTGAAAATCTGGGGAAATGACAGAAAATCTGTGCCTAAGAGGCTTTTGGAATGATGGCTGCTGCACGCTCCACAGCGCTAAGAATTTAATTGTTGATTTGCATCACAAGATGGAAATCGGCTCAGCAACTCTGCTGTACCACAGGGAAAAGATGGTTGGTTTTGTTGGAAATGCACATATCATGACCAGAGTTATCTCTCTTCAAGTCATGTTTTCACTTGCAAATTCCTCGTTGGGACTTCAAACAAAGAGTAGCAAGATGGGAGAAAGTGGAGGAGAAAGAGGTTCCTTTTCCTTGGTTAGTTGTGCTGAACTCAGATGACAATGTAAACATTAATGAAAAAAGTATTTTCTTTCCTATGAAAAATACAGATAAAGTATGAACAAGGTAGCACACCAGTGCTATCAGATTAAAAATTTAATGAACAGTGTTAAACAGTTGCTCTAAAATGACATGAACTAATCCTTACCAAAACAATTATCGTGGCAGTATTTCCGTTTCACTTCTAAATGCTCCACTGTTGGTTTCATATTGCTATTGAAGTAGTAAGCTGTAAAATCATCCTGGAATACTAAATGACCAGTCTCCTTTCTCTTGGGAGTTTTTGTTGTTGAATCTACGTGATTTATTTGAGGATGAATAAAGGATAGGAAAGCTCTTATTTTTGTTAGTTACCTCCTTTGTAGAAACTGAATACGTTACTTTTCTGATTCCACCTCTGGTCGCCAGAAGTCTGCTAGCAAAAACACTTGATGTTTCTTTCAGTATGGAGATAACATGCTCTGACCGGTGAATGCTAACCTATATGCAAAAAGAGCAAAAAAGAAATCCTGAAAAGTACATGCAAATTAGGTTATTTCAACACTGTGCAATGCTGTAAGATAGGTTTTGAACAAAGAGTAATCAAGAACATCATCATAAGTGAAAAGTGGGATAAAATGCAAAATTCTGATCGGAAGGTGATTTTGTCAGACTAACAATGTTTCTTTTTGCTGAGACAGTGAACACCTCAGACTACAGTAATGCGGTGGGCTTAAGCTATCTAGATTTATAGGAAGCATTCATTCAGTACAGTTCCCAAAGGAAATTATTATTTAAAGTGAAGATGGTGCAGATTAATACAGGAATTATAAGAAGCTGGCTTAGGCAGATAAGGAACTGGGATAAGAGGGGACTGTGATAGGATGTACTGAGAGGTGAGTTACCAGGTTGCAGGGGAGTCGTTAGAAGTATTCATAAGGGACAGGTCTTGTGACCAGTCCTCTGTAATACTTCCTTTAGTAACCTTGGCACAAGGTCTTTGATACAGTTTTTTTAACTCCTGTAACATTGTGAAGGACAGAAGTATTATACGGAAGAATTTTGTTGACTTTGTGGATTAGTATAACAAAGACAGGATAAAATTTAATAATAATAAGCACACTGTCATTCTGTTAGGGACTAATAGCAGGAGAGGTTGCTATAAACAAGAGTTTCAGCATATGGAAGTTCAGCTTTTTTTAAAAAAAGTGGTTGTAGCACGTAGCTGAAGCTTTCATAATTGTATAATTTTCATGAACACCTGCTTATGAAAGAGTTGCAATTTACTCTAAATAGTTTAGAGCCTAGGTATTCAAATTCTGTAACTTCTGATAAAATAAAATCTTAGATTTTAAATATCAGGTTCTGAACCTTATTCTCTAAATTTTGAAGCGGCTGCCCGTGTGAACTCTAACCTTGCATTAGGAGTAGGAAGTTGCCAGACTACCAAGAAGTAGTTTACTGTAGCAGCTGAGAAACTGATCTTCATATAACCAGCCCATCTGCCGCCTCCACTCCAAAAATCCCCAAACAAACCAAAAACCTGGAAAGAAGCCAGTGCAGATCTCAGGCACTAAGTGAGCAGTCATCTCACTTTGAGGTAAGAAACCTCATCTAGGATGGGTGTAGCTGTAGCAGAAGCTCAGCCGCAGATACAAAGCTGGAGGCAGAGCAATAGCCGTAACGGAGCAAGGAAAGGCCCAGGAGGTAGCTGAGTGGTCGCTGGGCAGTTTTGGCTATGGGAAGGAGGAGCCCAGCAAGACACTTACTACAGGTCGGATCAGCCTGGTACAAAGGCAAACCAATGCAATCAGTGCTCATCCGCCTCCCAGAAGAATTACAGTCAGAGCCGAGTCCAGCTTACTAAAGCGCGTGTCAAAATATATTGAGCATCTGCCTTACGTGGCACTGGCAGATATGTGCTACTAGGAGGAGAGCTCAGTGTCCTCAAGGTCAGCTTCTTGGAGGAATTTGGGAATGCTGAAAGGTTCACTGACACGCTACCTTTGGGGTCATCTCTCAACAGTCCTTCTAGTCGAAGAACCCTAAAACTAATGCGAAAGAGGAAAAAAGAAGGGGCATTTTAGCACAATTAGTCACGCCGAAATGACCTCACAGTAGTGAAAAGGAGGAAATGAACCCAAAAATGGACCCTCTCCAGTGAAATACGGATATGCTGTGCTCTATGGCTAACCCTCTTGAGGATTAGTGATTAAAGCCAACAGGATGAGAAAGCAGTACTTCATTACTGTACACTTAAGAATCTGCATGTCCGTCAGATAAAAGGAATGCTCTACAGATGAACAAAAAATGGTCAGAAGATACAAAACAGAAGGTAGGACTAACTGATCAGTTTTCTGAGTGAGAGCATGATGGCAATAGGGTCTTCAAAGAATCTGTGCTTAAACCTGTGGTACTCAGCTGATAAATGAACTGGAAAAGATGACAGAGTGTGCTGATGATGCTTTTATTCAGAGAGCTGGAGATGAGTGCTGACTGTGAAAAACTGCAGAAGGGTTGTGCCAAACAAAGCGCCCATGCAAGGCAATGGCAGGTGAAATTCACTGGAGGTGGATGCAAAGTGAAGAAGACAAATATCCCACACACGAGGTGATGAATGCCAAGTTGACTGGTGCCACTCACTGACCAAAATGTTGGGCATAGCTAGAGCTGTAAAATATAAAAGATGCTTCTCTGAGAAATGTTAACTTCAGATTTGAAAATGTTAACTTTAGTGTCACTAGTGGTTATAAAAGCAAGTAGTGTAAGAGGAAAGGTACCAAAAAAAATATCCTAGAAGTGTCACATTGCTACTGTATAAACCTATGTTTCTCTTGCATCTCAAGGAATGCATAGTTCTGTTTCTCCATCTCAAAAAGGTATAGTAGGAGCTAAGAAAGTTTGGAGGATGTAAAGCGTGACAGATTTCTTCCAAGGAACGATGAAATAGCATTCCTTGGCACGGGAAGGAGACGGAGACCTGAACAACTCCCCAGGGACTGCCGAGAGCGAGCGGGGACCCGCTGGTCGTTCTCGTTTCCAGTGTCAGAGGCAGGGAGTGACATTAGAGGGTGGGGAGCGTGCAGCACATCCAAGGGAGGGGTGTCCCTGGCGGGTGGTGGTGGTGGTGGTTGTGGAGTCGGAGTTACGGCAGGAGGTGAGGGCTAGCCTTCCACACAGGTACAGACGGCGACAGGACAGAGTTAGGGAAGGAAGGCATAACAAGGCCTGGAAAAAAAGCATAACAGGGCTTGGAGAATACAAAAATTTTACTTTTTGTTCAGGAAGAGAGTGAACTGCAAGTGTTTGGGTGGTCAGGTGGGAGTTCTGGCAAATTCTCCCATGGGATGGATAGCTCTGCTCTTCCTTAGGGACTGCTGCTGTCAGGGACGGACCGCTGGGCTTGATGGACCCTCCTGCGAAGGGCTGTTCGTAGGAGGTTACGGAGCTTAAAACGAGAGGACCAAGGAACCACTGTTCATCAATGGAGCTACTAAAAAACCCAAACTGCTGAAAGGGATTTCAGGCTGTGCCTAGCAAGTGGGAACAGGGAAGCGTTTGCCCAGTTGTACAAGGTTCATTTAAAGTATTGTATGTGGTTTGGTTACTTGTCATCAGAAGAAGATCTATTTAAACTCGGGGAGTTGTAGAGAAGGATGAGTAATTGCATGGTGTGCCTCCATACCTCCTTGTTGCAGGACTGGTTGGAATTTACTTGCTTTTGTAGCAAAATAGAGAGATGTTTACTTTTAAAAAATATGTTCAGGGTTTGAATATGAGTGAGGGAATAGAACTTAATAATACAGATAGAAAATCAAGTGGACTTAAGTGGGTCTTGAGTATGTTTAGACTGGAAATGAGAAAAAGACATGGTAACAAGAGAGATGAGTGAAATTCTAGAAGGGCTTTCCAAACACAGCTGGGACACCAACCTACTGTTTTTTCAAGATGAAGTTTATGAGATTACTGAGAGGAAGCACACCTGCAGTTCTCAGTAACAGCTTGCAATACCGGGAGCTGGGCGCTCGATTTTGGGTATCCCCAAGCATTGAAGGAGCCAGACTTGGACTGTCTGTCAGTTGTATTTACTGTTGTACAGTAATAGTGTACTTGGTTGTTCCTCTGCCTTGGGACTTCACAAGTCACCTCAGGGGTCCAGGAGGACCTTTTTGCCTCAATGCTTACTTGATTTCTGGGATGTTTCCATTCCTCCAACATAGTCGGACTGATCTTGTAGGGTCTTAAGGTTGTTTTCATGTAACGTATTCAGCCACCTCAGGGTGCTACAACATCAGTCGTACCCTCCCCTTACCTCCTCCACTTTTCCTGTCATATACTATAATTTTTGAGACATTCCAGCTCGTCTCCTGAAGATTATAATTTGATAAAGGTGTTTGTTTTAGCAGAACGTTCCTTTATGGCCTGCAGTAAATGGAGAGGGCAGACTGTGACATCCTGCAGGACACTTTGCTGTTAACATTTATTAGATGATTGCTTGCAGTTAGTGGGGATCGGTGACCCAGGTGGTCCTTTCCAAGCCTATGTTCTGGTGGGCACACTGAATTCATTAGCTGGATTCAAAGCCTATGCGCTTAGCATTTATCTGAAAGAAGCTGAAGAGCTGTCTTCCCACAGGGGATAAATCTCTTGCATCTGCACTTCCATTCCTGCCAACTCAGGAATCCCGCAGCTGACTTTGGAGCGCTCAGGCACACGTGAGATGGCAGTGCAGAAGCTGAACTGTAATGCCAGCAGTAAATCTGGTGCTACCTTGACAAGGACAACAGAAACAATAATTCATATGGTTCTGTGCATAATTCATCAGCTATGTATAGGGTACAGTGGCTCTTCAGAGCTACTGTTAAATCATGGAAATTAAAAACATGCGGACAGTGAGTCCTGCTTGGAAGATACCTGCGCTTGCTGCTGGCTCCTGTGCAAACCATAAAAATAGTAAGGATACAGTATACTAATAGTAAAGTTATAATAAAGTTATTCGGCATTGGGCAACAAATCTTCAGGCTTGTACTTGTAGAAACCCATGCTGCCGTATTTTTACTGATACAGTTAGCAATGGAAGCTAGATATAAATTACTATTCCTTATCCACAGGCATTCCTTTATCACGTTGCTCTGTGGACATCCCTGGATGGATGAATTCTCCTTACAGAAAGGTGGATCGTGACACTTGGATGCAGCAGGCTGAGTTTATGTTCATGACACAGTAAGGTTAGATATGTTAGGATCTAAAATACTTGGAGCCATACACAGCATAGATGCAAGAAGTCTCAAAGTACATTCTGCCATTTTAAAGCTTCTTAATTATATCAGTAATCTTGTGGAGAGCTCTTACTCTAGTAAAGAGTTAGATGACAAAATAAAAAAGACAGATTAGAAGAAAGTTATGAATATGAGACCCCTAGTCATGTGAACTAACACATTTTCATAGACTTGGGTTTTGTAACAGATTTAGAGCAGTGGAAAATATTTCTCTATCCTAAGGGCTATCAATGCAAATACAGCGTTAACATTTTTGTCAGGGATGAAAAAGTCATGAGGACATGAAACTAAAATTATTATTTCTTTTATTTTTTTTTTTTAACAATAAAGGAAGCTGTAATGAGTTGATTCTGGGGATTTTAATAACAAACAGAAAACACTACACTTGTAATAAGATGAACAATTGTGTCAGTTAGCTTATATATAATGGGACCCTAAAGGACAGATGTTCTGGGAGAACAGCTATCCATTAGAACACGATTGAAGCGGGAAATTTTGAAATGTAGCCAGAACCTACAGATGGAAACTTTAAATAAATAAATAAAACTGAACTTATAAGTAGCAATATAAATAATGCAGGGAATGCATGCTATGTTCTCGATTGTTCAAACCAGCAAACAAACATGCTCCTGCATTCTGAACGATTCGCAACTGATGGAGCAGCTTTGCAATGAGGTTAGCTGAAAGGGACTCGGAGCCAGCCAGCCTCCTGGGTGTTTGCAAAAGTAACGTCAGGACTCCAGTAAAGAGCAAAGGCTTTCACTTACAGAATTCGTTTCTTTGAACAGTGCTTTTTTCCTCTCTGCTACTGTAAGAAGAATTAATTTGGGGATACTCCATCCTAGATGAATCCTTTAGCCTGTTTTGAAGATAAATAAAGGAGAAAGGAGAGGGAGGGGATGTAGAAGGACACTGCATGTGCGAGTGTATGAACTGATAAAAGATGGGTAAAAAGAGTCATCCCAGAAACAGCTTCAGCTACAGAATAGCACTAACTTTAGACTTTTTACAGAATGATCCTGAAGATACATATTTTCTGTTCTGTTATCAGCGTGATGTCGAAGTTGCTGGGCATGTACGGCCCTAGCCTGGCGGTCCATTATTTTCAGCCAAGGACATTGTTTCTTACCGAAGGGAGTTTAATGAACAAAGACAGAGTCTCCTTTTGAGAGTGGCCCTTACGAGGTAACATCAGCGGCAGCAGAGAACAGGGCACGTGCTTTGCTAAGAAAAAGTCATGCATCAAAATAGTTTTGAGGATTGTTCGTTTTAAGAAATCAACAGCAAAACTCAGGAGAATGTTAATGTCAAAGCAACAACCAGTACAGGTTTCCCTTAGAAAGAAAACACACGCTAGCAGCTAGAGTTGATTTAATTCTGCTGATCGTGAAATAGAAAACTGTGAACTCATTAGCAGAAGCTCACTTTGTCAAAATTGCCTGCTGTTCTGCTATATGAAGAGAAGGAATTTAGCATTGGACACCAAGGACCAGAAGCCTTGTGTGAGGACAGACAAAATTGTGCTCACTTTTAGAAGGAATGCTTTGTCAAAATACAGACTAGGGGTATCAGGTAACTGCCCAGTTTTTGTTTATAACACAATGCCTACCACCACAAGATTTCAGTATTCTTTATGGCAAACCTTGCTATATCTAAGCGTCCTTCTGTGAGTGGAGCAGGATGTCAAGACCTCCCTTTGTGCTGCCCACCTATTACATTAGTAGCCAGACCAGCATGTTCAAGAAGGCTTAAGGGCAAGATTGTCCTTTGTTACAACAATAATGGCCTTATTCTTCAGAAGCTAAGAATATTTTTATTAGTTTTGCAGCAGTAGCTGCATTGCTACTGTTTCTCCACTCAAAGCGGTGGCTCTTGCACATTGAAAATGTTGTGTTAGTGCAGTGCTGTCATCCTTCTCTTGGTGTATGCGCTTGCATCTGTCTCTCCAGCTAACCATGGAGCTTGACTTCTTCAGCCACAAATTTACCTTATTCTCACAGTGTTCTTCTGTGTTTTCTGTACTAAAACAATGCCATAAGGAAAAAAATGTTGGTTCCATTGTTGATCAAATAGCATCACAGTGGGAGCCAGCCAGCCAGCCGCCCCAGCAGTTAAAGTTTATTAGACATCTCTTCTGAAACAGTTTCTATTCATATACATGATGATACGAGTTTGCTAATGGGCCACATATCTTATTTATGCATTTCACACTCATTCATGTACACCAATAGTTGTGCTGCGAACACATATTTTGCACATAAATAGGACTGTTATTTGGAGCGAATCCAGTTTATAAATATTCTCAGTTCAGCAATGGCAGGTCTAATTTGAATAGTCAAACTGGAAGCCTCACGCTTTCATTAGCCTTTCATCAGCATCGTTCAGGTTTCGTTCAGAATCTGAACTAATATAAGACTCCTCTGATAACCCGCACCTTTCCTCCTACTTGTGGTATGTAGTTTTACAGACGGGCAGCCCCAACCTCCATTTTAGGGTTGCTTTCGCCATAATGTCACTTAATTATAAAACATCCCTTGGGGAAGTAGTTGTTGGAGTTTCCTAGAAGAGAAGTGAGATAGACAAATATTAAGGAAAGTATGTTTTTAAGGGCATTTTAAATTGATGGAAAATAGGTGCTGGTAAGAGAAACTCCTACATGGAAGTCAAAGTCTACCTTAGTGGATTTTGCAGTTTTGACTTCCCCAAGAAGAGGTGGCAGCCAAGTCTGGGCTTGCTGCCTGAATAAATGGGCACTCCTCCTTTGAGTATGGTGCTATTGCATTATGGAGTTTATTCTCTGTATATATTTCTGTCTGCACTTTAACAAAATTAATTCCTTGGAATGTTTTTATTGAATTTAGTCTGAGGCCCTGACTTTTCTTAGTTAAAATCTTCAATTATTATTTCCGTGTATAGTAAGAAAGTCCTCAACTTAAGAGTAAAGTATTTCCACGGTAAGAATAAATAACACAAACACTGACCTTTCAGTCCCAAGGAGAGTATCTGCTTAAGAACTTCACAGCTTCTTGCCTCGGTGCAGATTGACATTTGCAAGGTTGATAAGTTGGTTATTTGGATGTAAATCAACATGGAAGGAAAAAGAGTCTCAATAGTTATGATAGCAGAGTCCACTTTTTCTCTGTTGAATATAACGTAATGGATAATATATCACAGAAATTCACCATCAATGTGTAATTTAAATGATGGCTGCTGTTATGTATCAGTGTGGAGGTCTGGAAAGGAAGAGTGAGTGAAAATATTGAAAAATCTGCTACATTTAATAAAGAGGAAAAAAAATGCCTGTCGGGGAATTTGCCAACTGTGCCTTAAAGCATCTTTGCAAGCAACTGTCTGTGTTGATAGTCAATATTTTAGGGATTAGAAGCAGGCCTCTGAATGTGAGTCATCATGAATTCTAATGTAGATGTGCTAGCATCTGATACAGAAAATAAAGAAAAATGAAGGGTGTTTTTTTTTCTTTATTAGCACTGCCCTTTGAAGACCCTGCATCTTTTTATATGCTTTTCTGGTAGCTAGAAGGGTCAGCGGTTTGCTCTGACCAGCCACAGCAACAAGTAAACTGCCTGCACGCCTTGTTCTTGGTTTAGCGTAAACTTCTTTTTCAAGTCTTCTGCAAATCTTTAGAAATTTATTCTTGGCGTAACGAGGATCGCTGGTGCACACCTATCGCGGCTTCAGTTTAATGGTAGTTTTAACCTAGGAGCAGGGCGGCTGAGGATCCAGAGAACTTTGCAAGGAGCTTTTGCACATGGGCACAGCAGAAACCCTAGAGGAGAGTGGCACAGTCTTGTATCATGTTGAGATGAGGAGAGGAATATGAGATCCCAACCTTCCTGACACTGCTGGTTCCCTGAGATTTGAACAGATCCATCATTTGTATTGAGGCACTCATCGCTGGCATAGGCTTTGCTACTGAAAATATCAACATGTAAGTGTGACGCTTAAAACTTTACAGTCACTGAAAGAGCCTTCAGCACCAAGACTTACAGTGCCGTTAGGAGAATCACAAGTCTGACTTTGATTCTTCGCCCAAGGTTGATGTGTTACGGCAATGCGGCCCTACTGAACAACCTCGTACTGTAGTATTTTCCGTCTTGCCATTAGTCGATCTTCTTTTTGGCGATATGGGCAAGTTGTTACACTCGCCACTGCTGTTCTGGGCAGATAAAACTGTTTCTTTAGAGACTTCCTAGCTTATTCTATGCTTCTGACACTCAAGGACCAGTGACTAATTCAGAGTGAGTGTTTCATTAAATGTGACTGTTCATAAAATCATACTGACTGTGTAAGGCCCACTGCTTCCAAATTCTTTACGGTCACTGCAAACCATGCTTTTGCAACCACAGTTTGCCTTCGTTGATCTGTTCAGCAGACTTTTAATCCTTACATGGATCGGGCTCAGAAAACACATCCCTGGTATTCTATTGTTACACGTTCTTAAGCGCATACAGACCGGTCTGTACTGGAAGTTGTTCCAAATCAAGCTGAAGCTGAGACAAAACATACCATTTTCCTTGCATCTCAGAAGACTTTGAACATGCTATTTCTGAAATTGTATATATGGAAAGATAGGAATGCTAGCAGAGTGTTGCTTGAACAAGGCAGCAGATTTGACGTTACGATCGATAACCCTTTCCTCAAGCTCTGCTCTTGGGTTTGTATGTGGGAGAACATTGCACTTGGCGACTTTGCTGCCTGTCCATCTGCAGGAGTTAGCAGTAATGGTCTGGCCTGCAGCACAGACTTTTCATGGATGAAGCCTTCAGACTCAGCTCCTTCTTCAAACTCTTTCGGAGCATCATCTTGGACTGCTTTCATGTTATTTGCTGCAGCATGATGGTGTGTGTTCTGGGCTTTGTCCCTTCGCGAGGTGAATGGTGCCAGGCTCTGGCAAGGCCACCTTGCATGTCCATCCATAGGGACAGGTATTGAGGAGATCATACCCTAAATTAATTCCTGAACTTTTACCCGGACTGATCCCTTACTTACGAGCCCTTGTCTTGAAACTACTATTAATGACAGAAAAGAAATGGTATAATACTTCATGTATTTGCTAGATACACATTAGACCCCCCCGGGACAGTTTGTCCCCTGTCCCCACCTCAACCCTGGAACTTTTTATTAAATTTCTAGAAAAAGAGCCTTACAGATTACATGTATATTCATCTACTTTAAAATTATTGGCAAGCCTCTGTCCTAAATATCAAGGCAAAGCCAACACCGTCTCCATCAGTCTCGGAGACCTGCAAGTCAGCAGAGTGAAACAGCCCACTGCCTTTTATTAGATGTTGTGCATTTGACAGCCAAGTCAAATGCCAGGCTTGGGAGAGCAGTAATTCAATTCTTGACTGAGTAATACACCGAATGTGTCGTTCCTGTCCTCCAGAGAAAAGTGTGACCTCTCCAGTGAGGTCCATCTTACAATAAGAGGTACCTCCTTGGAGGTCACTAGTTTTTCAGGGTAATGCTGGCAGTGTCTGAACCCCACCTCCACCACTCTTTTTCATTTTCCAGAGTCTTCAGCTTAGGAACGGGGGATTAAATGAGAGTCCATATCAGTGCTATCCCCAGAAAGACGGCAGACGTATAGTTGCTATGAAGGCATCTCATCAAAGAAGTAAAGAGAAAACTGATTTTAAAACAGTCATTTTATCACTACTTTTTGTGGGAAAACTAGCCTTGGAGCAAGCTAATGTACTTAATGACTTCACTGTTGTTTTAAGAGTTGATGCCCTAAATGCTTTTCCTTCACTTTAAGTTTGGTCATCTTTAGAATATGCAGCAGTTAATTGCCCTAAAGCGTAAAGAGACTCCCTTCCTAGTCTACCCTGACGTGTGTGGACAGTCGTGCTTGCCTTCTCCTCATGCTAGGCTTTTTGAAATTGAGCTAAAAACTGCATCCTTCTAGCGTGCAGCAAGTTGGTGAAACCTCCTTCATCCTTTGTGCAGAAAACAGTGCTACGTTTTGAGAGAGTGTCTTATGCTCCCATGCTGCTTGGAGGATGGACCGACATGCAGCCTTTAAAAGCAAGCAGAGCTCAGACAATTACGTTGAGACTGCAGGAAAATAACCGTGAAGACCTGCTTCAGCCACTAAACTTTGGTGGGCTGAAATAAAACGTCTTAATTGTGCTTTTGCTATGCAAACTGCATCAAAACCCCTGAAGTTGCTGCTTCCTTATTTTCTGTGTACAAGTTGTTTTTACTATACCAATGTATTACTTTGCAAGCAGAAACTGGTCTACCTGGGGCTACACTGCCTTTGAATTTTAATATTCGGCACAGCCTTTAATGATCAGGTTGTGGCATCAGGCTTCCTAATTAGAGCACTTTCAAAGGTGCATCTTTATTATGGTCCAGATAGCCTTCAGAGGTGAATCGGAGGGTACAGCAATCATAGAGCTGCAAAAGTGTGAGAGACATTATGGTCAGGAATTGCTTGTTCTGGTGATAATTTCCATGTTTGTTTGGTTGTTTTTTTTACTTGAAATAGAATTTGAAAACAAGATGATTTTTAACGTCAGCGTATTTTTACTTAAATGTCCAATTCATGTTATAATGGGTGGTACTGTCTTTAAAATAGTAGCTTATTTCTAGTGGGAAAGCTTTTAAATTGAATTTCACTGTAATGTAGATTAATAGTTTGAGGTCCAAACATGTGTCAAGGGTTAGCCAATTTATTTCATGAAGTTAAAACTTCCACTCTCTTTTTTGGTACTCTCAGGATCAATGCAAGATTTCTCAAAGGGCTACTGACAGTGAGTCTATGCAGTGAGGAATAAAGCTTATCTTCTGCCTTTGAATAAGTAAATAAACAAACACGACTACATGGCAAAAGGTAATGATGAAACTGTTTTCAGGATCGACTAACAGATTGACCAGGAGACAAAGACGTAACGTGCTGAAGTAGGGTTAGTTGGACTGCTCTGCTCTGGCTCCGAGGAGGCAGAGGTTCCTGAATATTCAGGAGAAAAATGAGGAATGGATGTTAAGGGTGAGTGACTTATTAGGAAATTCATTTGTGAAGGATGTGAGATAGAAGAGTGCGTACCGACCAAGTGGTGAGAGGTAGGTCCTTGCGATGAGAGAAGTCAGGTCCTGCTCTGTAACGATTGCAAATCGGAACGTTTCCCCGCCTTACGTTAGATTGCAACTGTGTTATGAGGTTAAGACCTGTCAGATATCAAGTACTAGTCATATAATATTAATCTAAAAGGCCTTGGGATTTCTAAGGATCGTATAATGTCCACTGAATATAAACCCATGGAGTAACTCCGCTCTACAAGCTTTGCTTCAGAGGTCAAAAGCTGCTGAAGCTACAAAAGCAGTTAGTCTGGTTGTCTGTGAACTGTGTATTCATGATTTCAGAGCATCTCCTAAGCCATGTGCACCTAATCATTGTAAGAATGTTTTCACAGTCTAAGTTGGGATTGTCAGTGGGAAACATTGACAAGAAAGAACTTAAGCCACCTGCTTAAAACATGTAACTGCTTGCTGTTGTAAGCAGCTTGTTAGAACTGCATTGCATGTCTTCCTCTAGGATTGGAACCAGGATTCATCTAGGTGCTTAGTTTTAAAGGGAAATAAGTTATCACAAAAAAATTATGCGAGAAGAAAAATCTCCACTGTCTCATCTTCATCTTTTTTCCTGAAGAAACACATAATAGCAACCGTTCCAACACAAAGACAAATTGAATATGCATGCCTTTAATTTAACATCTCATTCAAGATGTCCCTGTGTCCTTTTTCCTTTCAGATTTCTCAGGAGCTTTTGAAAAGTTAAAAGGCGAACCAGACCAAAACAAAACACGAACAGAAAACACTTTAAAAAATACAATAGGTAAAGACATCGTTGCTGTTGAAGGTGACAGAGAGCAATTAGAAGATTATATTTTCCATGCTTCTGCTAGCCCTCTTGGAAGGCTCTGATGAGATACATAGCACTGGTTCTAGAATAAGCCATAATTTTATCTGAACAGATATAACCGATCTGCACCAATTGTAATTTTTTCTTACACACTTGGGATAAGGGAAGGCAGGGTCGCTACTCAGTTAAACAGGACAAAACCTCATAGGCATAAAAGCGATCTCACCCATCAGCCTCTCTGGGATATAGATTGCTGATTCCTAACTTTTTTTGGAGCCAGTAATGCTGCTATCATCATCTTAACCCTTCTCCTGGCTCCTTGCCTCTTTGCCATCTTCCTGATTGTCCTCACTTCCCGGCTGTCAGCTTCAG
>NW_009626949.1:30092-34846 GCF_000690535.1 Cariama cristata
CCTAAGTGAAGCTAGCTACTGTAGGCGATAACTGTTGAAAAGGGGAGACATTGAAATGGAAAGTAATTTACTTTCTTAGAATAGATTTTAAAATAAATTAATTTGCTGTTGTATATTTACATTTTCTCAGATTCACCTAAATCAAGAGGTGTTGTATGTAGAACCAACATGGCAGAATTGAGTTAATCATAACTCCCCTGTGAGTGCAGTTTGTATTTCTTGCCCCCACGGGTGTAAATTTTGGTCTGTGTCATTGTTTTATTTAGAAAACTGCACAGCAGGGTTGGCCTTTCTTGCCCTTGGCCAGGTTGTTTTCGGGTGACCCTCCTGCTCCTTTGGGAAGGTCTGAAAGGCAGCTGGATGGTTAGGCTGTATCTCCCGGGCCTGGGAAGGTCGCTAGGAGCTGCTTGATCTTACGGAGGCAGTGGAGACAGCGGCTGAGCTCTGTGTGCCGATTGAAAAACCAAAGCAAGACCAGAATATGACCAGGGGCTAAAATCAGGGTACGTGTAGATAATCCCAACTCGGACACAAGAAGGTTGTTCTGTTTACTTATTTTGATAGAAATGTTGCAAATTTAATCTGAAGTGGTATTGCCGTTTTATAGCATGTTGTGGGCAGGCCAGGGTTTCTGGGTAAGGCCATGGCGGTTGGCTTGTATCTCTTTTGCAGGCTCTGTTGTATTCAGGTTGCCAGTCTGGTTTGTTCTGGTCTTCCCACTGACTTTCCTTTGTGAAGAATTCCTCTTTCTAACACACTTCAGCGAGCGTGATGATTGTTATTACATCTTTGTTATTCTTGCAGTCTTTGCTCACACGTTGTATTTTACAAATCTCTTAACATCCCTGTTGTTCTTGAATATTCTCCCCACTGCCTGCGTACGTAAGTGCAGTGTCAAAAACTGGGCAGATTATCTCACTGGGAAACACCAGTCCAGAACAGAGCCAGAATTTCCTCCTGTTCCTCCCAGACAATATTCCATCTAGGTTTCAGGATTACATTGCGGCATTTAGTTGGGATCCTCTGTGGTCCCCCTAGTCTTTCTGCTCAGTGCTGAACAAGCCCATCCCCAGACCGTACCTGCACATTGAAGTACCTTCTTAGATGCAGTGCCTTGTACTTGTCCTTCCGCACTTGACGTCTGGTGCACAGGGTCTCCCACATGGTTTCTTGTTCAGGAAAATATCTAACATACTATGACAAATATAAGAACAGAAATCTGAATGCAACTGAGTTAAATTCTTGTAGGTTTAAATTGTGAAATGCCTTCATTTGGCTGCCAGATTTGTTCTCTTTCTTTCTGTTGATTTATGATAATGTTTGCTCTTAATTATCCTCTGTTTTCTTGTTGAAGAATAATAGACTAAGAACGAGCACTCAAAAAACCCCCACAAAACAACCTTCTTGAGCAGATTTGATTTTCACAGTGCTGCGGCATATTTGAGTTCCTAGGAGCCACTTCACAGTACAGGCAGCTTCTTGAAGGCATTGGGGCAGTGCAGGTGCCAGTTTGGAGAGAGACGAGCAATTCCATTTCTATCTGAAACCAGGGTAAAATCAGCTGGGGTGAGTCCAGAGTTAGGCAGTGAGCAAATTACCTTGCTTTTCTTCCAAGGTTAATATGAGGAAGCCTTTCAAAGAACAAAGTAGGGCTGATTATAACAGTGCCCATGCGCTACAGGTGCTTTTTTTAAAGCAATGTGTACTCATCACAGAGGTGGTCTTGGGGGAAAAAAAGGAAAAAGAAATAAGGATGTTGTTCGTTAAAAATCCCACCCTTAAAGCGAATAAAAAGTGAGGAGCAGCTAAGGATTATGTTGGAAGAGAAAGGAGAGGAAAAGGATGGTGAACAAAGCTGAGTATGAATCAAAAGAGCCATTGTGATGGGGAAACAGATAAGGGCAAACGTAGTCCTGATGTATGTACGGAGCATAACCTGTAACAAGGACAAAGTAATAGTTCTGCTTTTGGCAGAGGCGGTGGCAGCCTGGCTGGGCTCGGGGCAGGGCGTTTCGGAAAAGCTGTGGGCCAGCTGGGGGGAGTCGGAAAAGAACAGTAAAATCAACCAGAGCTCTAGAAAATATGCCCTGCGGTGATAACTTGGTATAATTTAGTATGAATACCAAAGAAGAGAAATTTGAAAACAGTCTTCCACTGCATTTATCCATAATGGATGGCATAAAATTAATGGGTGTAACTTGTAATAAGGGAGGTTTGTAGTAGACGTTTGGGGAGACAGGGGGCATTAACAGCTCAAGTGGTGAATAAGTGGCCCGAGACCAATGTAGAATATCCCAAATGGTGGATACACTAAAGTCAGATGTCTCTCCAAAGACTTAAATGTTGATCAGGAATGAAAGATAGATCTGATCCTATCTTGGAGCAGGAAATGGACTTGATAACATGTTGAAATTCCGAGCAACATGGTAATTGCTCTGAGATCATTAAAATAGAAGCCTTGACCCTGCTTTTGTCTTGGCATACCCGAACCAGCACTGAGCACAGAGAGGAAGACAGTATCTGTGTGGCTGAGAAGAAAACGAACCTGAGCCTGCCCAAGAGAGCAGTTGAAGCGGAAGGTGGGTATACGGAGGGACACCAGCGTTTGGATAAGCTGAGATTTTCTTAATGCTTTATCCCCGCAGAAGACATCACCAGGTTACTCAGTAGTATACATAGGTACCCATACAATTTTGAATACAAATATGCAGGGATTTTGCTTTCAACTGTAAATCATGACGTTTGAAGACAGAAGTTCATTTTGCTTCAATTAGGGTTTTACGATGGCAGCGCTGGTGAGGAGGGAGTGAAGTCTTCCCCTGTTCCCATTAAGTTAACTTGTATTTTCCAGATTTTTACTTCTATTTTTAATGAGCATAATGGCTATGCTTACCAGGAGCTTCTCAATGTACTTGCTAATGAAAGAAAGAAAATAGATTTGGGATTGTTTTTAGAAATCTTTCGATTAAATTTTTCTGTTTTCGAGTGACTTGCTAACAGTAACTTGACAAAAGCCTTTCTAATTTGCCAGTGGCCTAAGTAGCCAAATTGTTTTCTGCCGCTATGCACTTTTATTGCTACAGTATTTTTTTTAACCAAATTTTCTGCACAGACAGAGGTGCAAGAAAATTGAGGTGAAAGAACATGAAATGTGCAAGAAATTTGAGATGAAAGACCATGAAATGGAACAAATACCTCTGAGTTTTGCCGGCTGCTACTTTTGCTCTGTAAGAGGAGCTCTGCAGCAGGGTCTCCTCCCAGATGAGTAAGGCTGGGAAGGGTTGAGGAAGAAGGAAGGCACTTGTGACTTGGGCATCGAACGGTCTTGCTGCAGCTCTCTAAGCAAATAACTTAGAGTAGAAGGTAAGTTGCAAACAGCAATAACAACTGCCAAAAATACTGACCCGTGCAGAGGAAGATAAAGATCAGGATGGGTTTTATTCCTTGGGACGGTGAGCACCACCAGCATAGTCTGCCAAGTGCTAACTTTTGGGGGGAAGAAGTGTGGCTACGTGTGTTGCAGAGGGAGGGCTCGTGTGCTGTAGCGTGTACCTCTTGGCTTTCTGGCTGACACCACAGAGGTCAGCACTTCTGTACCGAACTTAGGGTTTTTCCAGTGATTTTGTTTGCCCATTTTCTGTTCTTCAGAGTGAGCAGCCTGATCTTGCATCATTTTAAATAATTCTTTTTATTAACAGGTAGAAGTCAGAAATCAGCATATCCTCACTCTTGCTAGAAGAGACTTTCCCTTCACTTCTTCCCAAATAGTGCATTCACAAGATAATGTATATAGTATGAGTGTCTGGAAGGGGCAAGGCAGATGAAGCAAAACCTGTGAACTCACAGTCCCTTCAGGTGCAAGCACCTATACTGATACTGTTTTGTAACAAGCCATACGTGCTCCTAGGTTTGTGGTTTTGCGCAAACTTGTGTCTTTGTTTTATATTTACTTCTTTGGTTAAAACAAAACCCTCTGCTGCGTGAATGCTGGAATGAATTTCAGCACAGCATTCGGGCTACTTCCAGAGGAGCAAACCATAAGCAAATAGTTTCTTTAAAGAATCCAGCTTCTCTTCGTTTATATTCAATTACATGGTTATTTTTCAGAGAGATAGAAAAGTTACAGTTCTCTCTGCTGCTTCTCTAGCTGCTTTCCTTTATCTGCTTTTAAAGGGCGCTTTAATTCTACCTAGGTGGCTGGTTTGGTTTGTTGAAGTCTGTCTGCCTGGGGTAGGGAGTTACTGGCTCACACCTGAACAAAAGATACTTGTATGCAAGCGTGAAATTGAAATTATACATTAGCAGAAGCATTCTTCATTGTGCCTCTAATATGACCCCTGCTCCTCCAGTTTGCAATAATGGCGCATCTTTACTGCGGGGAAGGGCAGGGTGCTAGTCCCACACCTCATCAGGATTTCCAGATTTAGATGTGCTCTTTCATCTCAGTAACAGTGCGGCACTTGTTCTAAGAATACGACCTGTATGTGATTTAGATGACGTCTGAGAGTCTGGTTGGGGTTCATCGATCAGGACTACGCTGGCCTTCCTGCTCAAACAGGGGGTTCAACCTCTCATCCATTTCTTATTCTTTGTGGTTGGGAGGTAAGAATTTCTCAAGCTGTTTGAAAGATGGACTTAATCTTTTTGAAGAGCACTTGCGTGTAACTGAGAAATCGGTATAAAGGCTGCATAGTAAAAGAGGAGCAACCTCCTGCCAAATGAACGTACGATCCAGCTAGTGTGAAGAGTGCAAT
>NW_009626949.1:34877-50658 GCF_000690535.1 Cariama cristata
TAGCTTAAAAGAATAAAAATACCGCTTCTGAAAGATCCTGAACTGGCAGTGCTTTCAGCCTCAAAAAACATAGAGTGTACTCCTTAATGATGTGCACCATCATTCTGCAGGTGGATGGAGCTGTAGGCATCTTCACTGACTGGTGAAGATGTAACAATATTGATGATCTGCCTGGGCCCATTTTCATCCATTGCCACACATCTGTTCCTTCTTCCTGCTCCTTTTTGAGCTCACTTTTTGAATCATGAGATAATCTTACTGTTTGTTCTTGTTCCCACCTAGCTTTTATTTTTCACTTTTGACTTCTCTGTACTTTCTTGCTCTGCCTTACCATTTCCTTCCACAGAAAGGAGGAGTGCCATCACTAAAAGTGGATTTCTCCCAGGAGAAAAGAGGTTCCTCCAGGCTCCATCAATAGTACAACATGCTACTGTCCCCACCTTACTGTGACATATAGATATCTATATAATGGATAACAGCACAATTATTTAGTTGCATTCTGTTAAAAGAGCATGAATAACATTTTGCCAATTTTTCATTCCTGTAGGCTATCGCTCTGTGACACTGCAGCAAGCTCTGCTGGAGTATGAAGGCTCAGAAGTCCATGTAAGTGTGTACCTTCGCAAACGTGAATTGCAAAAGCAGCTGTTAGCTCTCTAGCCCTTTTAAATGTGAGGGAATTGATACAATGGGGAACACTGATGGAAAAGGGATGAGAAGATTGCAGGGGCAGGAAAAAGATAAAAATTCACAAACCGGGTTAAAAAAATGCATCAGGTAAGAGTAAGTTGTCAGTGTTTGACTTCTTGGGAGCAGTGACAATTTATAATGGCAGTGAATCACCGGGGAGTCTAGAAAGAATGGTAATGCATCGCTGACTTGCTGTTCTTGGTTTCTCTGGTTTTTTGGAGGGGGGTTGCATGAGGGCACAGGTGGCTCACTGTGGGGCCCAGGGCAGCTCACTGTTCCCCACCCCAGCGGCTGCAGACCATGGAGCCTTTGGGTGTATTAGTACCCTCAGAGCCCTGGCATCACGTTTTAGCACACAAATTTTCAAGCGTTATTTTGTTGCGCTTTCAGTTCCTGGTGGTTTTAGATGCATTTGCAGATCTCTTCTGCATTCCAAAAATAACCACAGCATTAACTTCAGGTGTGGACAGCTCTGCCTGTGGTAATTGCATAGCTGATTTCAGAATTGCACAAGGTTTACAAAGCCGTGAGAAGTGACTAAAGCATAGCTGAAATTATGTAATCATATGGGCTGGTGCTGTATTGATTGATACTCTTATGCGCAAGATAAGACAAAGTATACGGTATCTACTGTAATGCTTTTGTCCGCTGTGCCTAATTTAAGTTTTATCCTAGGTTTTACATATTCCATCAGTAATGAGTTAAGTGTGTACGCTACGGTCAAATGTATAATGAAGTTATTAGTGGTATGCCTGATTCTGCGCCTCATACGTGCATGAAAACCAAAGAGGAATTATCTAGGTGGCTACTTTCTGCTGTAGGTCCTGGCTGTTTTGCTATTAACTTGAACATTAATGTTATACTGCTGTATATTGGTAAATAGTCAGCTTTACTCAACTGTGTTTTCCTTTTTCTTGGCTTCATGTAACTTTCCATAGGGGGAAAAAAAACCAATCTTGTTTGCCCATGAGCACCATGGAAGTCAGATGGCCTGCTGCGTATTTTAGCTTAGATGCAAGAAAGTGATTTCTGTTTGAAAAAAGTAAATCGCAGGGGAAGTGCACTGCTGTAAAATCTGTCAATGCAATCTGCCAGGCAGCATAGGATTTGGTCTTGGAAAAATCCCATTGCAGTAATCCATTAATCCAGAGGATTACCTGGAAGATTTTCAATACAAGGAAGTAATTAGACGAGATCCCAATTTTGAAATTTGTATTTAACGTTCATGGCTATTTCTGGTACTTTATTTTCTTTTATTCGCTGCCCTCTAGAGGTCTTGCCAATGAAATCAGACTAAAGGAAAACAGGGTTGCAGCAATGACTGTCTCTGGCTGGTGCTGTTTTGCACTGGCTCATACGGTGTTTTAAAATAACTGCATAGATGCTCCTAGAGCTAAATGCTGTTTTCCACACTCACTAGGAAGGGAAGAAATATTTACGGTGGGAGAAGTTCAGGTTTTAATATAGTGACTGACAGTGCCGGCTTTTATGAGGACAAAAGCAACTATATGACGTTCCTCTATAAAAGCCTACCTGCTTTATTACAAGTGATAAGACTTATGGCAGAAAGTTATCGGTGCATCAAATGTTTGTCCGTTTATCCCTTTTTTAATATGTTCTCATGAAAAAGATTTTCAGGGAGAGATTATCTTCATAGGTTGAACTGCAGAAATGCTTCTGAACCTAAAAGTCTTGCTTTTAGTGGCAGGGTTGGGTGAGGCTCAGTGTCCTTATGGCTTCGTGTCTCCCAGTCAGGCTCTGGGTGCCCTCACAACTCATTTCCCTCTCCCAGAGAGTCAGAACGACTGTCTCTTCCGTAGACTTTCCTTATGTTTAATGAACATGAAGCATAACCTGCAGCATGTGCCACTGTAGGGTTGTTTGGGAATCGTTCTCCTCTATCTGTCTGCCTGCTTTCATGAAGTGAGTTACATCTTAATAGCTTTGATACCGCTACCAAAGATTTTTGAGGGGAAGGACAAAAAGGCAGTGGCATGGTATGATTATGTGAACCTCGCTTCTTGGAGAAACCCAACTGAAAATAGAAACGTTGTCTTTAAATTATGGCAAGACTTCAGTTCAAGCTTTGCTGCACCCACTGGCACTTGGTCTCAATCTGCGAAGTTAATATAAAGTCATATTTAGCTCTTTCACCCTTTATTCACTGGCAATTGTCGTGGGTATCACTCAGCAGAGACGGCTGCAATCCCCTTGCTTAGGCAATTAAGGAAATGGCTGCACTTCTGGGCTTTGCGTTTTGTTGAGGAAAACTCTATTCTGTACTTCTCCAAGGGTGCTTGTGCGAGCTGTTTTTTAAGATGTTGTGTGTCATCTTTGAAGTGAAGCAAATTGAAGTTGGCAGGAGCAACTTCGATGTCCTCCCCTGGCCGAGGAAGGCCAACCCCAGGGGAGAGCAGCTTTTGGCAGGGCCCTGCCCTGGCCAAGGGGCTGCTACTGTGCGAACGCCCAGCGAGGAGGGGGCATTTTTTGCGTGGACTAAAGTGTGTTGTAGGTTGAAAGCATTAGTGTTGGGGACCTGACATCTACCCAACATCTACAAGAGGTTTCGTGCAGACTGGCTGTAGCCTGGTCCCCTGAAGTGGGTGGCCCTCAGCAGCTGGAAAAACCACAGCATTCCTGGATTTCATGGTTTTATCCTCCAGGAATCCAGTTTTTGTGCTCCCAGATCTCTCTGCAAGGCACAGCGGTGTGCTGTAAAGTGGGGCCGATAAGGACAGTCCCTTCAGAAGTGCGTGTCTGACCTGAACTGTGGCACTCTTAGAGGGACACCCTTGATGTATCAGTACCTCTAGCCTCAACAGAAGAATAAGATTAATCATGGATCTCTGATGCAGTAATTATATAGCCTCTGCAGTTTTATATATGATACTTATCTCCATGATTTGTCTCTCCTGTGTACATCCATAAATTTATTTTCCCTGTTCAAGATACAGTTATAGATAGTTTTATAGGCTCTGCAATTCGAGCTTTAGTTGAATTGTATCTCAGCACTGGGCCATTCCTCCCTGAAGTGAATTTGTTCCTAAATTATACTCCCTAAAGGAGAGAAATCTTGTCAGCTATCACAGTTGTGTAATGGCACAAGTAAAGCCACAGAGATAACTACAGCCGGCTCTGTTCACCAGTGCTTGCTGCCTAAGCGGGCATCCAGAATTAGTTAGCAGTTTTTGAAACTTAGCTGTGGATGTTGGATATGGAAAATGAATTTACATAGATCTGCAGCTTTGCATTATTCTTCTTAATTTTCCACTTGATTGGGGATTTGGTGTATCACAGAAGAATTTGTCTTTCTTGGTATCAAAGTCTTGAAGCGCAAATAAGCCATTGCAAATTGTCACTTACAGCAAAATGTTTCATTATTGATGAGATTTGTGAGATTTAAACAGGAAAGAGCACTGAAGCATTTGCCGCCTTACAGGAGCTTATGGTCACAGAAATTAGTGTAAGGGAAGCATATAATACTGGGGGGGGAATTACTCCAAATAACTGTAGGAATAATAGCATGAAAAGATACAAAGGTCGGATGGGTACATTTAGGATACAGGCAGATAGAGGAGAGGCCTGTGCTCATGAGTTGTAGACCCTTTGGGAGAATGGGAAAAGAATTTTCCTTCCTTTCTTTAGTCTTTTCCCGTATGCCGGGCCTTTTCCTTAGCAGCTGCTGTTGGAAGGTGCTTGGCTGGCATACTCTTCTCTCAGCTTCTTGGTTGCTCCTCTGCCTGACTCCGTGCACTGACAGTACCAGGGAAGATCAGTTCCCGAATTCTGGTACTGCTTTATGTCACCTCCTTGAAGCCCTGTTTGCACACCTGGGCTTCCCGTTGTCAGTTAGGAACATGCCGCCTTCATCCAAACGATTACCATCCCAATATTTGGTGAGCAATATCTTGGTTTTTTATTGCTGCACAAATGTAGTCAAGTTTTCCAAGGGTAAATGTTGAGAGGTGGATAATTTTGTTATGTGTTATCATCAACCTGAAAAGCTCTACCAATAACATATCAGCTTTAAGCCAGAGCAGGACAAAACAGCTAGTATCTGGTAATTGCACTCTCTTTGATTTTTTGGATCAGAACTTATTTTTGCAAGTAACAGAGGAGAGTCATAATTTTGTTCTCACTTTCCCCAAGTAATTGTCTCAGTTGAGGTACCTTTCCCACAAATATATTGCCCTTAACATTATACCTGCAGATGACTTTCCTATATAACTCCCTCTCTGCACGCCTATATGAAATGACAGGGTAGTATAAATCCTAATGTTTTCATTAAAAGATACAGCAGAGGTAGGTTAAAAGCAGTTACCCTTCGCTGATCTCTCTCAGCTGATGAAGAACTTCACCACGCAACTGCAAAGTAGCGACCGTTTTCTGTACGTAGGTCCATTCCAAAGCCATCGCTGTAGTTGCAACAAGCTGACACCTTGTCGGTAATGTCCCGATGCCGCCTATTTGTATTTTACGTGTACACGTACCCTCGCGTAGATACTGAGTACACAAGTGCCTGTAACAGAGAAAAGGACATTGTTGTGTACCTCGACAGAATATAATAAATGCCTGGGAATGACACATAATATCTGTGTCTTGATTTATGAGTTTCTTGACGTATGCTCAAAATAGGATTTACAAAAGAAAGCATCATTTCATATATATATATGTATTTGTGCATTGAAATTAAATGCCTCAAAGAAATACAGTTCTCCTAAATTCCTAACCTCTTGGAACTGTAATTGCTTACTGCATCTTTGTGCAATATGAAAACAGAGTGCTAAATAGCTCCAGTAGTGCCTCGCTCACTTGGCCATTGATGCTTTTTTGCTTTTGTTTTGTAATTGCTGCTCAAGGCTCTAATTAATACGTAAATATGCAATTTGCCACATCTCGGTTGAGGTTATTTAGGATGCTGTAGCAGAGAGTGTGTCGGCAAAGGGAGGGCTGGTGTCCCTGTGATAGCCGGAAAGAACAGCCCGGCAGGTGGGACCAGAAGCCTTCATTAGCTGGTAAACACTCAGCTATGTGGGCACCGAGCGACGGTGGGTATCAGGGCATTTCCTTGGGCTCTCATTTATTCTCAGCGGTTCTATAGCCAGGAAGAAAAAAGTTTCCAGTACTGGAACTGAAATATAATGGCATTATATCTGAATAACCTCTTTCTCTTTCATTACCATTTTAAAGGTCTGCTTTTTCTATCCTTTCTCTTTGATTGGTATTTAAAAATGCTACTGGATTGTTTACCTTGATGGAGGCCGAGATAATCCTTAGACTACTTGAATGACTTCAGTATTTGAAGCAGTTTCTCAGAGCTGAATATTGGCTGAATTGATTTGTCTAGAATCAAAAAGAGTTCATTTGGGTTTTTTTCACCTAAATGGGAGCAGAATTCCAGCGAGGTTGATTTTCTCACTCCGACTCCCTGATTTAGTCCCTCCTTTGTGTGTGTCTCCGGTGAATGCAGCACTCACTGATTTCTCTCCCCAGTTGCTGTTCCTTTGTTCAGAGCCTTGGCTGTGATTGCCAATGAAATTGTCACTTAGTACTTGCAATATTGGTAACTTTTACAGTCGCGAACAATTCAGTGGAGATTACCAAACTGGAACTGGGTATTTCCTGCAGTGTGGGAATACTTAATTGGTTCCTACGCTGGGAGAACAGGCCTGGATGCATGCTTTCCCTGCTCTCAGTACCCCCAGCAGCAGCTCAAAGTGCTTAAGTTGCATTTGGCAGAGCTCTGATAAGAAAGTCCGGCATTTGAATAGCGCAGTGCATCATTGCTACCCGCTTTCACATGATGCTGTGCAAACATTTGGGGGTATTTGTTGTTTGTCTTCTAAGGAAAGGCTTACATTTTGAACGCTGCAGGAATTCCGCAGGAAGCCCCATGCTCCCAGGGTTGGTGCGTGGTGGAGCAGCCTCGCCTAAGCTCCCAGAGACAGAGCAGCAGGTGGTTGAGGTACTTTGAGGGGAAGTTTTGCAGAGGCCGGGAGGCCATTCGCCAGCAGCTCCCTGTCTGTGCGGTACCTACCCTCGGCCCCGTTGTCTCCAGAGCCCCCAAGAGCTGTTGGATGCTGTTGCCCGTAGCAGGGAGCCCAGCCTTCCTCGCCATGTGAGAGTGGGTCTGTTGCTGTCAGTAAGAAGATCAGAGTGGCTTTCTCCAGAGAGGCATAATACTTATTAGCAGCAAAGCAGCAAGGTGAGAGGTTCTAGCTCCTGTCCAGCTCAGAAACAAATCCTGCTGGATTTGGGCCAATTTTGGGTCTGTGTGGTTTTGGAGACCTGGACCTTGTGGCGTCCATCCTGTGCACTCTCAACAGCAGCAGCTCCTTTCAAGGGGCTGTGCAGGGCAGCAGGCTTAGCAGGAACTGAGGGACAGCTGGGGGAACCCTTTGAGGTCCTCTTAGATTATAAAACAGTGTTAGTAATATCTCTAGGATGAAAATGTCACAGATGTTTCCAGAACCGTAATTTACTTGGACAATTCATTCTGCAACCTTTTTTTTTCAGGTGTTGCTAACTGCAAATGTTCAGGCCAGCCTCAAATGTCAAAGTGTGCAGAAATCCCAGGCTGTGCTGAGCTGCAGATGCTCAGCATTTTAGTTTGGCCCTGGATATTTTCATAACTCTTCCAAGTTATTACTCACGCTAAATGTCTGTTAGGTGAAGCAGGTAGCTTAGAAGGGATACAGCCATCCGCTGCTGCATTTCTGTCCATTGTCTTAGAAGTGTCGGGGTCTCCTGCATCAAGAAAATCACCTGAGGTACACAGTAGTAACACCAGGTCCTGCGCAGGTGGCAACATCAGGTTGGAAGTACAATGTGGCAGAAACCAGTCCATTCGGGTGTTGGCCATTAATAGCTCTTCGTAAAAAAAAAGTTACAGAAACAGCATGGAGTATTCAGAAATTTAAGCAAGCATGTAGTTTCAAGGTATAAATCAGACATATAATTGTTTACTTACATGACATGACAAATATGTGCAATGTTGAGCAACCATTACGTAAAAACATTCCGTATTAAATTGAAATTGGAAAGATGTTGTCGTGTCTCCCCTGAAGGTCAGTAGCACACTCAGGGCGGTAGTGGTATACAAATGCAGTTGTAAGTCTTGTCTTGGTATAGCAAAGACGACTGGGGCAAGAGGGCAAGGTGTTTCTCAAATACTGTTCCATGGCTAGTTAGATACTGAAGATTCATGCAGCTGAGGACAGGGAAGATATGAGAATGGATTGTTGGGATCAGAAGAAGAGTGAAATGGAATTAAGCCTGTGTTTGACTGGAAACCAGAGGAGTGCATTTATGTAATAAGCAACGGTGACGTGCTCTGGCTGCACCGTTTTGCAGGAACAGAGGGGTTGGGGTGCGTGCAAAGCCCAGTGCGAGGCACTAATGCAGAGCCACCGGGGTTTCTCCTTTGTTATCTGCACATAATGCACAGAGCCGTCTTCATACAGTCACTTCGGCGGCCTCATATCCAGATAAATCGGAGAGCGTGACTGAATGGCGGTCGAGTGCTCTTTGCTCTGCTGGCGGTTACAGGAACAAGGACTGGCAAACGGAGCAGTTGGACAAGGAGTTCATCCAAGGGCTTTGTCAGCTCTTCCTGCCTGTGGCTCCTCTGCAAGTGAGATCCTTCTGCTCATCTCTCCACCTGGACCCCCATTGCACTGCCAGGAGGGCCTGAGGGCTGTTGTCGCACCAAGATCTTTCCACAGAAGCCTCTGGGCAGCCTGTTTTACTCTACAGTTCATGAATATCAGAAATATTCTTCTTCTATCCACCCTACAGTGTCTTTGAGTTTCCTTCAAAGCCTGGAAGGATGAATGCATGTTACTGGGAAGCTGGGGAAGATAAGGTGTTCAGAGATTTAGACTAGCAAGAGGCTTTTACTGCATATCAGTTTGTCTAAACGTGCCTCCAGAGAGGAGCTGTGCTCAAATGCACAAAGCAATGTTTCCTGCAGACTGTCTCAAATCAAGGGATAGGGATGGGAGGGACAAGTACTGAGATATGATACACGTTTTCTAGGTCCCTTGCTGTGTGCTTTGGCAGTTGAGATACAAAATACTCCTTTAATGACCTTTTTTTTAATTATTTTTTAAAGTCTCCTAAGGTTTGGGGTTTTTTTTCTGATTTTTGGAATCTTAAGTTTCAGCAGAGAAATAGCAAAAATTGTTTTTTAAGGAGCTTTAAAAAAGAATGAGCCAAGTTCAGAGCATTGTGGAGATTATAGCCCTTTCCATTTTATTTCATTATGCTATTTAGAGTTCCTTCTCAGTGTATATATATATATGAACAGAGGAGACATTACAAGTGTATGAACCAAGGAAGAATGGTATTACGTATAAAAATGCATACGCTGAACTGGCTTGCTTTTCTAGATACCTTTTGCCACCTCTTGTTTTACAGATCTACTTTGGTGGCCTGGCATCCAGTGTTGTGACTATCCCAGCTTAGATTTCTCCAGCAAAGTCCAAAGGAATTTATATGTGAATATTCATACCTGGGGGAGAATCTGAGAAGTCTTAGGCATTCAGATTTTGCAGGCAGAAGTATCTGAAAGAAGCTAAAATTTCATCGGCTTAGTCTGTCTTCTGAACTTCATCAAATGGAAGTCTTGAAAGTTTTCTTTGAATGCAGATGGAAAAACCATTGCTGGAAGGTCGGAGGCCTGTGAGGGGAGATGACAGGGAGCAGCATGGGCAGGGGAGTTTGTATATGGGTTCCATCTTATTACGGGGTTTAGGCTGTTGAGTGTATGTAGCTTGAAGTATAAACAAAGTCATGGGATAATGATAGCGTCCTTAGATGTTGATTAGCGAGTAGCCTTTGTCAGATCTTTTCATGTAATGAGACGGTGACATTGCAAATAGTCTGTTCGCTATTTGAAGCAAATCTGCGCAGAACAGGGGTGGGAGGTGTCAGCAAGTCTGGTTATCTCTGACTGTCACAGCAATTCCTAAGAAACCCACGGGGTTGATGAAGCGGTGATGTTATTTTAGCCCAACCCATGCTCCTGTTTTGGTCGGTTTGCTGGAGCATTTTGTTTGGGCCGTTAACATCTCTGTGCCATTGCTTTCCCTGCCTTCTCGGTTATACTGTATCATGCTAATAAACCGAGAAACCTGTCTTTCAACCTCAAGGTGATCCTAGCTGTTTGAGCACAGTAACAATTTTAAATAAATTAAAAAAATTAAACAAGTGAAATAGCTTATTTTGTGCATGAGCATTAATGACTTGGTGAAAAAAAAAGAAACAAAAAACCCAAAAAAACAGAGAGAAAGAATGGAAAAGAGCTTGTAGTTCTGCTAACAAATGACAAATACATTCAGCGTAGTCCTTGGAGTGAAACTTCTGACTCCCTCAATTTAATAAAGAACTCAAAAAACTGTGACTGTAATTCTGTACTACACAATTCATTGGCATTAGAATTTAATATGTATTCAGTCTATTCATTTTTGCATCTGTGAACCACAAAGTATGTTGTTTGTGATGGATATGAAAGAACCTCTGTATTTCTGCACAGCAGAACATTTCTTTCAGTAATCATTATGAGACAGGGAACAAGGGCATGTAGTTTTTAGAGGGCAAGTTTCAAATTTTTTTTTTGAGTTTCTTTTTGCATTGTTTTAGTTAAAAAAAAAAAAAGCTGAATGCAGCACAAACAGTTATGAGATGTAACAAAATATTTTGTGCCTGTGATATATTTTTTCCAAATGGTTTTCTCATACCACGTGCCTGTCTCTGTGCAATAAAATGTAGTCCAGGAACTGCATCGTTTAAAAAAATTCTTTCTTGAAGTGGAACATTTATTTTGCGAGTTGGCAAAACCCTGCTTCTTATCATGTTGCCTCTTGAATTACACAGCCATTGTTTTTCAGACCAAGAAGCTTTAAGAAGTGCCAGCAGGAAGAATTATTTCAGGTGATTATTAACGGATGGGGCAGTATGAGCAACTAGGCAGAGCTTTGGAGCGGTTTCGGTTGCTAGCCCTGCCAGCGCTGGCCCGCTGCGTGACTCTGCGCATCACGGCATTTCTCTGGAGCTCGGTTTTTGCGGTTCCTGCAATGGCAGAAATTACATTGTGCTTGTTTGAAAAACACTATTTAAAAACAAAGCATCGCTAATCATAATTGCAACATTCAGAGCAATACAAATGGCTGGTTATTATGTTTTGACAGCTCACTGTGACCCAGAGGTTTTAAGCTCTTAATGGTGTTTAGGTGAAGACTATGCTCTGCTTATCACGTATTCCCATTACAAATAGTACCTGTATTGTAAGTCTTAGCAGCAAGGCCAGTATATAAATGACCACAAAAAAGTGGGGTTTTTTCTCTGCAGGTAAAGATGGAACAGTGTAACTTTGCTCTTTCTACACCTGTCCTGCAGATAAATATTTACCTTAGTCCCCAGGTTTGTTCATGCACGAAGAAGTTTGGATTATGTTGACTCCTCTTCTCTGCTGTCTCAGTTGCTCCCCTCTCACTGGCTATGTTCTCTTACCCCACTGTTTCCTACATTCATTGTGTGTCAATCTATCTAGCGTTTCTGAGATGCAATAAAAATTTAAAGCTTCAAACAGAAAGCTGAGTTTTAATTAATAGACTATTTCAGAACCGCTATTCACCAGTAAAATCCATAAAGCCCTACTAATGGCAATTACTTTACGTAGGTTAAGGAAAGAAGGAAAAAGGCAAAAAAACGCTTTCTTGAACTACATGTAGCCAACTTGATAGTTTCAGTAAATCAAGAAAATTGTTTCTTGATGTTGACATTTAGTGTGCTTAGTAATTCTTTATTAGAAATTACAAGGAACAATTTCCTGTAGGCTAATGTTAAGCTCTCTAATTTATTATTGTTAGTGAGTATTTTATTTTCATTTTTCGTGTTGAACACCTGAGAACGTATTGGAATAAGGATTAAATTACAGCAGCGTTCTGTGCTGGCGCTCTCCAAGTTCCCCTTTCGTTCTGGCCGAAGCTGTGCCCACTTTCACATTTAGCGTTTTGGGGCAAATCAAGTGACCGATGGGGTAGCTGCCGTGTTTAAAAGACAAACCAAACCACCTCACGCAGGGGAAAGGCAGGGGTTTGCCTTTTTGTAAATAATGTATTGGTTTTTTCTAGCGAGGGGTAATCAATTTGTGCAGGCGTTACTGTTGTCGGAGGCCTTGGCCTTTGCTAGGTCTGATCCGCTAACCTGTGCTGTCTTTCCAAAAGCAAACTTCCTCCCAGGTGTGTATTAAAGGCCTAATACAGAAGTGACAACCATGATCTATTTAACATGCTGCTCTTCCTGGTTATCAAAGCAATGTTTGTCTGGAGTTTTTCCCTTATATCTCTCAGTATTTAAAAAAAGAAAATTATTTCCTGATGGTAGGTTAGGCTCTTTCAAAATTTAATTCTCACTGTGGCTTAACATACTAAACAACCTATTCCCTTCCACACCTCCCCGAGGTCCCTAGGGGAAGAGCCAGGCTATTTGAATCAAACGAGGTAGGAGAACCTTTAGTGAACCGGGTTAAACTTTGTATTTTTTAAAATACTATTTACTGTTTCTTCTTTTTAGCTATAAATGTGGGGATTCCCTTCCTAATCTTTATTTACAGTTTTGAAATTGTGTGTTGGTGCCAAGGCCCTTTCATACTCCCGAGAGACCGGGCAGCACATGATCTCCTCGGGCAAAAGTTAGAGATCGAGGCTTGTTTCTTGGAAACTCCTTCCCGTTGTAGTTCAGTGAAAACCAAGATTTCTGTCCGAGATTTTAACTCGTGAGCTTTACGTTACAAAGTGAGCAGACCTTTAGCTGCCTGCCTTTTTTTTTTCCTCCTCTATTGACCTCCCTTGCTGTGTTTGTAAAAGACGTGAGTAGGCATGAGCTGGGGTCATTAACTGCAAAAATGTAAGCAACACATCAGAATAGCTTATTATTTGGTGCTTTGTTTTATATTCTACCACACCGAAAAACCCACCTCGTTGCTCCATTTTACATGTGTCTGGCTCTCACTGAGACAGAAGTTTGGGCCTACGCTAGGTAAGGTTCATCTTATGGAGCTCAGTACTGATGAAAGAAATGGTGAGAAAGTCGTATCTACCAAACTCATTCTCAAAGAAAAATCCTAAGTGAGTTCTTTGATATTTTAATTTTATATATAAACCAAGGCTCACCCACTTTCATGCTCAATCCAGCTCAAACGTTGCTCGCTGCTGCTAAACTCTTTTCTTTTGGTAAATAGATTGCTGCTGCTGATATTTAATTTCACCCCCATAAAGTTGGCTTTTTTAGTTATGTAACAAAACATCAAAGAGGTATGATACAGAGTTTTCCTTCCTCGGAGAATAAATACCAAATTTCTCTTTGAAGCTGGAATCAAAGCAAGAGAGTCTGCAACTGATTTGAGAAATAGGAAAGACAGGTATCCAGCATGAAAGTAAAATCAGAGTTTTGGTGTTGATGGATACGTATGTTTTTAAATACTTGCGTTTCCCTTTCTTGTGATTTTTCATCTGATATAAGCCACTTTTATTCACTTCAGTGAGCCAGGCTCTTCAGCTAATGGATTTCTTTGTTTATGTTGTAAAAGAAATTCAGGGAGTTTGAGTAAAGATAGGATCCATTCTAACACATCATCTTTAACGCACAAGGGAAAAAAAATAATGTGAATAATAGAACCTAAGACTTCTAAAAACACATTGAGAATTGCTTGATCAACCTAGAAGCTCTCCCTTGGACACTAAAGAAAAGGACGCATCAGGAAAATCTTTCTTGCTTCGCTTTTTGGTGAGTGGCGGTTTTGTGCTGGCTTGGTGAAAGTTCTCAAGTAATGCATTCCCGTGGGAATGGCTGTGGAAAGCAGGTTTCCCACTGTCTGTATTCTCTTGTCAAAGTGTTGGGTGAAGTGCCGTCCTTAGAAAACATCCATATGTAAATAAGAAAACACTGCGTTTATTTTGGAGTTAAAGTAAGATCATTGCGTTGATAGTTACAGTGAAATGTCTGTTTCTGTGTGATGATTGCATTTGTTTAGTGTATTTTGGTTTTAGCTCACTGCTGAAAGCAGCAGTTTTGCTGATGGATAACAATGCACTTACCAGTTCTGGACAAACGAAGAGAACTGGAAACAGCTACACTTTTGCAGAATTTAACATTAGCGAGTATTTAAAAATGCCAAGGTATTGTGATACTTCTGCATATTCTTCTAAATGTTAAAAAACAGATTAATATTTCCTTGGTGGCATCCCAAATCTTTGCCGTAACAATGTACTTAATTGCAAAGTCTCCAGATGTAAAAGAGAAAAATAAACCCTGGCCTTTTCCTTTTTCCCCCCCCCATTAGCTGTTATCCCTGAGATTGCACTGGCCTCCTGTTGCTTTACTGTCTTAGTGGGTTTTATATTACTTTGTACCATGGTGCTTTTTATGCTGCAATTTTTGCCTTAAATTCTCTAGTCCTCTCCTTTTAGCCTAACTTTGGTTACCAGTTGTTTGAATCAAAATGAAATACAACCGCAGGCTTGCTTATAGTATTATAGGTACTTTTGGACTTGTTATGGCTATATTTTGCCTTTCCTAGCATTAAGAGTTAACATCACCACTTCTGCTATTTCTTTCAAAAAAACAGAGATTTGAAAAAAAAAACCCTTGGGCTTCCCTTTCGGACACAGGTTACACGCTGGGAGCAGTGCTGTGGAGAATGCAGATTTCCCACATCTCCCGCTTTCCATCTTCCTCCTTGTGTCTGAGAGCAGACCTGAAGAAGGCTCAACCTCGAGCTTCAGAGGAGTTGAAGGAAAGTTGTGAGTACTGTGACTGACAACCTATGGATGCCACATCTGTCCGAGACAGCCCTGGGGCAACTGGTAGAAATGTGTACAAATTCATCTAAGTTTATTCTGGCATAAGATGGGTTTACTTATAGCAGCAGAGCACTGTATCACTGGGGCAAGCCAAGTTATTCAGGAATACCCCACAACGTGCTCATCTGTTACCTCCCCACGTGTCGTGTCTACCTCCCCGTGCCGATGGAGCGTACCGCTGCCTCTGCCCTGGGTTTGTAGTGCTCTGCTGGGGATAATGAAGCCTGGCAAATGCAGCTTTAAATCTCACAGCTCTTCTCTCACAGGTTTTGCGTAGCTTCCACATCCATTTTTGGACTTCTGACCCTGCAAAAGCAAATAATTATAGTATTCAGGTTTCTTTTTTTAGATGATTAAGTCATTTGGGATATCAGATGGAAGGGTTCGTTTATGTAATTCTGTTGTAATTAAAAAAAAACAAACCATCATTTCAGCGAATCAGGATTTTATAGCAGTGCCACAATTATGTTCAGACTAGGGTATACTTTTGTACTTTGGTTATAGGAAGATGTTTAATGACAAAATCTTACCCTGTTGATGTATAAAGAGGGCCTAATTTTTATTTTGTAAGTAGAACATCTAATTTATTCTGCTGAATTTCCACTACTTGACCAAAAAAAAAAAAAGAAAAATAATGTGGGACGGCTATTTAAGTCCATTATATCGTGCTGGTGAGAGGCCCTTTAGAGCTACACACACTTTCATTTTAACCGCGCTATTAGTAGTGTGCTGGTAGGTAGAGAGGCAAATAAGCCTTGCACAGCTCATACCTCGGTAGAAAATGGAAGGATGCATATACTAGGGGACTATTCTAGACAGCTTACGACCCTTGATTTTGCTTTTCAAATGTATTTATTCTCTCTCTCAAGCTGTGGAGGAGGCTTTTTCCTTGGGAGTAGATGTCTTGATAAGAAGGGAACAAATATTGAGCACCGAAATAATAGCAAGGGTTATATATGTTCTGTGGCTTTTTAGGATGGATAGTTTCTATTTTAAGGGAAACGGCAGCAATTTTTAAGCACTTTTTTCATTTTATTTATATGATATTTTATTTATTTGCCCGGTGCCTATAGTTTTCCACTAGATTTATAGAGGGCTACACAGTTAGTTGTTTGTTTTTTTCTACACTCTTCTAAATAGGAGAAATTTTTGTCTTCCCTGGAAAGCAAAAAAAAAAAGGTTTGGTGCAGACAGCAGTACACAGCCAAAAAATAGAAACTAGAGCT
>NW_009626950.1:0-263 GCF_000690535.1 Cariama cristata
CTCTGTAGACAGATAGGAGCAGCCTCACAGTCAGAAGCCCTGGTCCTCATGGAGGACTTCAACCACCCCGATAGCTGTTGGAAGGACACCACAGGAGGGCATAACAATCCAGGAGGTTCCTGGAATGCGTCGATGAGAACTTCCTTCTCCAAGTGATAGAGGAGCCAAAGAGGAGAGGCGCTATGCTGGACCTTGTTCTCACCAACAAGGAGGGGCTGGTGGGGAATGTGAAGCTCAAGGGCAGCCTTGGCTGCAGTGACCAT
>NW_009626950.1:652-7255 GCF_000690535.1 Cariama cristata
CGAAGCCACTATCGATCATATTTGAGAACTTGCGGCAGTCTGGTGAAGTTTCCACTGACTGGAAAAAGAGAAACATAACCCCATTTTTAAGCAGGGAAAAAAGGAAGACCCAGGGAACTACAGGCCAGTCAGTCTCACCTCTGTGCCTGGCGCGATCATGCAGCAGATCCTTCTGGAAACTGTGCTAAGGCACATGGAAAATAGGGAGGTGATTGGTGACAGCCAACATGGCTTCACTAAGGGCAAATCATGCCTGTCAGATTTAGTGGCCTTCTGCAACAGGGTTACAGCATTGGTGAATAAGGGAAGAGCAATTGACAACATCTACTTGGACTTGTGCAAAGCATTTGACACTGTCCTGCATGACATTCTTGTCTCTAAATTGGAGAGACATGGATTTGATGGATGGACCACTTGATAGATAAGGAATTGGTTGGATGGTCGCACTCAAAGAGTTGTGGTCAATGGTTCAATGTCCAAGTGGAGATGGGTGATAAGTGGCGTTCCTCAGGGGTCGGGACTGGGACCAGCACTGTTTAAGATCTTTGTCAGTGACATGGCCAGTGGGATTGAGGGCAGCCTCAGCAAGTTTGCTGACGACACCAAGCTGTGTGGTGCGGCCAACATGCCAGAGGGAAGGGATGGCATCCAGAGGAAACTCGCTGTGTAAACCTCATGAAGTTCAATAAGGCCAAGTTCCAGGTCTTGTACATGGGTCAGGGCAATCCCAAGCAGAAATACAGGCTGGGTGGAGAATGGATTGAGAGCAGCCCTGAGGAGAAAGACTTGGGGGTGTTGATTGACAAGAAGCTCACCATGACCCAGCCATGTGCACTTGCAGCCCAGAAAGGCACCCGTGTCCTGGGCTGCATCACAAGCAGCGTGACCAGCAGATCGAGGGAGGGGATTCTGCCCCTTTGTTCCACTCTGGTGAGAACTCCTTTGCAGTACTGCCTTCAGCTCTGGGGCCCCCAACACAAGAAGGCCATGGACCTGTTGGAGCAAGTCCAGAGGAGGGCCACGAAGATGATCCAAGTGTTGGAGAACCTCTCCTATGAAGACAGGCTGAGAGAGTTGGGGTTGTTCAGCTTGGAGAAGAGAAGGCTCCAGGGATACCTTACAGCAGCCTTGCAGTACCTAAAGGGGCCGAAAAGAAAGCTGGAGAAGGACTTTTGACAAGGGCATGTGGCGATAGAATAAGGGGCAGTGGCTTTACACTGGAAGAGGGAAGATTTAGATTAGCTATTGGGAAGAAATTCTTCCCGGTGAGGGTGGTGAGGCAGTGGCAGAGGTTGCCCAGAGAAGTTGTGGTTGCCCCATCCCCGGAAGGGTTCAAGGCCAAGGTGGATGGGGCTTTGAGCAACCTGATCTGGTGGAAGGTATCCCTGGCCATGGCAGAGGGGTTGGAACTAGATGGTCCCTTCCAACCAAACCATTCTTTGATTCTATCATTCTGTGATTCCATCAGAAATACTTCAACGAATTCCTTGCAGTTAATTATCAATATAAGTAATATTTTTAATATTTCAAGCCATGATAGTTTAAAAATAAGCTTTATAGTAATGTTCTGATTATAATTCATGAAAATGGCATATGACTGGTAAAAGAGGGAGGAGCAGTCTCGAAGTGGCCAATAACATGGGCACTTTTAGACTAAGGATTTTCAAGAGGTGAGCAGAATATTTTGTTCAAGAGCTGCAACGATTGAACAGGAGGTAAGAGAGACTAGTTCTGAAGTGATAGATATTGATGCCTTCCTGAAAGGTGTTCAGTGTAACACTGGGATTTCATTGATTATGGAAATCACAAAAAATGTAGATACAGGCAATTTCTGTCTTTGAAATTTCACAGCAGGTATAGAACAAATTAAACAATGATGGAGAAAAAAAAGCCCCAAATATTGAAACCAGTAGTTGTTCAGTACTTCTCTGTCACTGATATCCGTGTGAGGCAACAAGCAACAATCTTTGAAAATGGGAGTCATTCAAGATAGAAGGAAATAGAAGCTGTTGATTTACCTGTTTGCACCTCTTCTAAATGATGCTGTATTTTTTCATTGTCTTTATATAAAAGGTCATATTCAGGCATGTTCCTTTCAAGTGATATTGTGTAGAAAGAGATGAGATTTCTTACACAGAATGAATATATTTTGAGTCCCAAAGATGGCATTCAGAAGATATAAACATCATTAGTATGATTTAATATGAATTAATAACAACTATCCATACATTTACCAGCTAGATCCATATCTGATGTTTCACAAGGCAGTCACCATTCCATGATCATTTTCTAAATCAGTCTCTGAAAAAGTTAAGGCTACATTTTCCTCAGTAAAAATATTTCTTTATCTACATATAATAATTTTTTACTAGGTACGAATTAGGGACAGCAGTGTAAGTAGAAACAGCCAGAATGACTACGAAAATCTCAAGCACAGTACAAATATTAATGTACAAGGAGCAGTTAGCAACACATCAGGAATGCACTGGGAAAATCATATCTGGAAAATAAATCCACTTTTTAAATGCAGGTTGAATTCTACTCCACTCATAGTCATTTTTCCTTTCTCCATGAAGAAAAGTGAAAAACAGGTAGGTCTAGCAGCATGTCCCTCAAGCCAGCAAGTTTGAGGATAACTCATTGTTACCAATTTCTCTTTAAATAGAAGTGTTCTTTGTTCAAGCAACTCAGGAGAATGACCACTGTGTAACATAAAAAGAAAGCTATGGCCTGTGTAGCATCCAATACTGATAAATATTTTTTATTTTATCTGTCAAAACAATTATTTAAACTTCACCTACAGATCACCTGATGGCTGGCTGTAAGTAATAGAACAGAAGAGCAACATCCTCTCTGTCTGAAATATATTCTGACAACGGGACAATTCACTCTGCCTTAGCAACAATTTCTAATTTGTTGCAAACTTGAAGTTTATGCACAGAGCAATGCAGAAATCCCAGCCTCATGCACAAAGACATGAATCATGACATCAATACCCAGATTCAGAGTTTTAAGATAAAAAATTTACCAAGGGAAAATTAGGTATTTGGTATGTACTTGTTTGTGTTTTTACAGATGCAGTCTTAGCAATTCAGCATAAGCAACATGCCACAATAATCCTAGCTCTTTCTGCTAAACCTATGTATTTGTCTTATTCTGTATTGACTTTCAGCTGTATAGTCCTCATCCACACCCAGCTTTCATTAAAAACTAATGAGCAACTCCACCACAGTAAAAAAAGAAAAACAAATGCCCATGTCATCAGGACATCATTAAGTTTGGATTAAAGCTTCTCACATTAGGTCATTTGTTTGAAAAGGAATTGAGAGAGAAAGGTTAAGTAAAGGTAAAGACAGATTACTCCAGTGATTAGGGCAGATTCAAATTCCTTATTCACTCACAGCAAGTACTTCAAGATACAACATTCTAACCTCCAGTCTACACACTATTCTGGGGTAGATCTCCTTTTATCTACCCAATTGATACTGCTGAAAAAAAATACAGAACACGTAGGAACCCTTCCTCTCCCTACACATACATTTAATTTAATCGTTAAAGGATATGCTTTAGCAGAAGAGTTGTAAAGAGTTCAATTTCTTTTTTACAAAAAAAAAAAAAAATGCTTTTTAGAGCTGAAGACACTGCATATGGTCATGGAGAGAAAATATTGATTAAGATGAAGCCTGGTTGGATAGCTTCATCTGGATTTTATTAGTGATGTATCCACAAAACCACAATCTGAAATAAAATAATAATTGACGAGTTCATAAGAAGAGATAGTTTCTAGAGGAGGGATAGAACAATAGTTGAATTTCTATTAGAAAGTGACACTATGTTCTATTTCAGGAAAGCACTGACAACCTTCTCCAATAAAAATGAAACATTTATTTATGTTTTTATTTTTAATTATATGCTCTTACAAAAACCATGCATAAATATGTACACACATATATATTTATACACACACACATAAATTTATACAAGCATCCATTCTTCAATGTCCAACCCCATATTGAACACTGTGGGATTGCAGTACTACAAAATAGGTTTGCCAGGAAGGAGAGGAGTAACGATATAGCCAGCAGGAAAACCCACTGTTTAGCAAGTGATTGTCAGATAAAAATGCTGGCAATTCTCTGAAGGCTTTCTCCTTTCCTGATTGAGCAACTGAGTACTTCAGTCACAATATTGCTCCTAAACTTCTCCCTTTCCACCATTTGGATTATTTATTTAGTCTAGTGGATACCACTTAGCACAATTTTAAATAATTGCTCCGTATGCTAATTAACATTTGATCAATCATGAAATTTTCATAACATTTCCACTTTTTGTATGTGTTATTTGACCATTCTTTCATTCTTTGAGTTGTCTAACTACATTCCTCTCAAGAGTGCGCACAGCAAATCACGCTTAAGAGCTTGAAACTGAAGTTTCTACAGGTTTTTCTAGACAGAGAAAGTGCTTTTTAGGTTATATCCTAAGATGTCAGCAAGATAAGTGAAGGAAGATAGTTGATTTGCTTCTACTCTCCAAAGGGTTATATTAACATGTAGCTCCAAATGCTATGTGATATCATTCCCTGCTGAGCATGCAGTCCTGGATAACGATCAAAACCAATGTTTGATGCTTAGACACACAGCAGACACACCAAAAGCAATTATATTTTTCAACAGGTATTAGCGCAATAGCTATCACAAAAAGAAGAAAGAAATTAGACTTGAATAACAGTAAAGTTCAACTAAATAAATGCTACAACATACAATAATGTTTTTTTTTCCTTGAATGAGCACTCAGATTTTCTGGGTGCATGAATTAGAAGAAGAAGATAAGACCTTATACTGAGAACTCATAATGAAAAAACAGATAATATATTTCAAACAGATAGCTTGAATTAGATACTTTGACGATCTACATGTCTTTAATGTTAGCCATCCATTATCCTAGTCAACCTGCACAATTTTTGTGGTCACTTTTGAAAATTATTGGAATTTTGATACTAACTGAGCATTTTCTAGACCAGGACAAATAACAAGTATTTATTAAAAAGTTGCAGTGAAAATTGCCTGAAGTTTGCACTGTTTATATGTATGTATCTATGTATATGCATATGTATGTATAGTACTGTTAGCACATGGCTTTTCTTACAAGATAGAAACAAGATGTTTAGGCATCAGCTGGAAGTTTACTTCAGATTGAGATTTACATGATTTGATCATTGTTTACATGGAGGCTGAAACATGAACATTGTGTTGTTATAGCAAGAACAGAATGAAATAATTAAGGTCACCTTCTTCAGAAATATTATTTCTGCTTTTATTTATATTGTTAATGCCACATACTGAGAAGGATTTAACTCCATAAAACAGGATAAGGGGAAGATTTTGAGATCTTAGTCTAACACTGTGATCCAAAGCCATTCACTCAGTGACCTCTTTGTTTCCCAAAACTAATTCCTGTCTGATTAAAAATTCCAGTGTCATTACAGTTTACACTTCTGGGAATTTCCAGAAATACTGCAGGATGAAAAATTAGTTATTTATCTCCTTCTTGAGCCTTTTGGGGATCCAGAAAATAGCTAGAGCAGTAACTAAAATGTAGATGGAGCCCAGAATAAATGGCATTAATATACCTACAGAAGTCGGAACCTTAAAGTACAGTTTTGGTGGCTTTACTTTTAAAGCATGCTTGGAGGAAGAGGAAATAGAGAGGCAGTGGAGCTATCTCATTCTTATTTTCTGGTTTTACTTAATAAGATAAACAGGGAATTTTACACGGCTGCATCACACACTAGATAAAGATGTTGACCCTCAGAAAAAGTTTTGTGCCCTTGGACTATGACGAAGGAGCTTCCTGTTCGCAGCATAGCAGCTGATGCTCAGACTCTGTACAGTAGGAGCTATGTAGCAATATCCATTCTTTCATCCCTCCCATATAGCTATGATAAAACAGATCCAACATAGCCAACTCTAAATGTTGTAAAGAATGCAAATTTACTCAATATATGCACATATTTTCTAAACAAAAACATTTTTAATCCATTCATTTCACTTTTTTCCCAGCCCATAACTTTTCTCTAAATTCCATACTTATTTACGCAGGTATTGAATCTCATAATAAACATAATATTTAACTAATTACATCACAAGTTCTGAAACAATTTCTATATCATAGAAATAGCATACAATATAATACTATAGGAAAAAAAAAAAAAACCACTCTTATTTTATTCTTTTTTGCTGTCTTTGCTGTTGTCAATTTCTGTTCTATGGAATTGCTGCATTAAATGTATCCAGTAACCAGCTCCAGTACCTGTGTTCAGTTTGGTTGCACTAGTACAAGAAAGATATTCACAACTGGAATAAGTAACGGACCACCAAAACAATAGTAACAGCAGAGTAATGTAACAGCACTTGTCTTTGTTTGGCTGGGATAGCATTAATTTTCTTCCTAGTAGCTGGTACAGTGCTGTGTTTTGAATTTAAGATAAGAATAATGTTGATACTACACTGCTGGTTTAGTTGTTGCTCAGTAGTGCTTACCCTAAGTCAAGGACTTTGCAGTTCCCCGTGCTCTGCCAGCGAGGAGGGGCACAAGGAGCTGGGA
>NW_009626950.1:7478-15932 GCF_000690535.1 Cariama cristata
GGTGAAGAAATGCCTCCACATTTCTAGCCTGAACTTCCCCTGGCACAGTTTCAGACTATACCCTCTTCTCTTGTCACTTGTTGCCTGGGAGAAGAGACTGACCCCCACCTTGCTAGAACGTCCTTTCAGGTCGTTGTAGAGAGTGATCAGGTCTCCCCTCAACCTCCTTTTCTCCAGACGAAACCCCCCCAGCTCCCCCAGCCGCTCCCCATCAGACTTGTGCTCCAGACCTTTCACCACCTTCGTTGCCCTTCTCTGCACTCGCTCCAGCACCTCAAAGTCTGTCTTGAAGTGCAGGGCCCAAAACTGAACACAGCACTCGAGGTGCGGCCTCACCAGTGCCGAGTACAGGGGGATGGCCACTGCCCTGGTCCTGCTAGCAACACTATTTCTGACACAAGCCAGGATGCCATTGGCCTTCTTGGACACCTGGGCACACTGGTGACTCATATTCAGTCGACTGTCAACCAGTACCCCCAGGTCTTCTTCCACTTGACCACTTTCTAACCACTCTTCCCCCAGCCTGTAGTGCTGCATCGGGGCTTCGTGGCCAAAGTGGGACCCAGCACTTGTTCTTGTTGAACCTCATGCCGTTGGTCTCAGTCCATTGATCCAGTCTGTCCAGGTCCCTCTGCAGAGGCTTCCTATCCTCCAGCAGATCAACACTCTGACCTAACTTGGTGTCATCTGCAAATTTACTGAGGGTACCCTCAATTCCCACATCCAGATCATCTATAAAGTTGTGGAACAGCACCAGTCCCAAAACTGCGCCCTGGGGAACACTGCTAGTGATGGACCGCCAACTGGATTTAGCTTTGTTGACCACAAGTCTCTGGGTTTGGCCATCCAGCCAGTTTTTTACCCATCAGAGAGTCCACCTAATTAAGCCCAGTATATAATCTGTCATGCCCAGTATATAATCTGGGGGGAGCTGGCCAGGAGGGGCCAATTGCTGCTTGGGGATGGGTTGGGCATCAGTCAGCATGTGGTGAGCAATTGCATTGTGCATCACTTGTCTTTTCTTGGGTTTTATTCCTCTCTCTCATTTTATTGTCTCCCTTTTCATCATCATCATTATCATTATTATCATTATCATTATCATTATATTTTATTTTATTTCAATTATCAAACTGTTCTTATCTCAATCCATGATTCTCCTCCCCATCCTACCAGGGCAGGGGGAGGAGTGAGCGAGCAGCTGTGTGACGCCTTGTTGACAGCTGGGATTAAACCCCAAGTGGTTAAGGACATTGAGTTTGTGCAGATCAGAGCTGAGCCAAAGGGTTCAATTGCTATTGTCATCTATCTAACTGGTGATTAGGAATTAGTTTTTGGAGAGGTGCACAGCAAAAGGAGACAAGGAAACAACATCAGTTGCAGCAAGGGAAATTCTAGCTGGATACTAGAAAAATTTTCGTACTGTGTGTGGTTAAACAGTGGTGCAGGTTGTCCAAAGTGGCTGGGATTCACAGAGGTACTCAGAGCTCAACTGGACAAGGCTCTGAGCAGCCTGACCCAGCTTCAGAGTTGAACCTGCCTTGAGTGGTTGCTAGATAATCACCAGAGGTGCCTTACAACATAAATTCATTTTTCACTTCTAACTATGTACAACCTTTAGTCTTATTCAAATATACAAAGAATTATGATGTTGATAACCTAAAAAACAACATATTTTTTCTGGGATACAGGCTCTGATGTCAGAAGAGACCATACTGATCACCTTAATTAACTGCTGTACCCCACAGATATCTTTTTTTTTTCTTTTCTATCTTTTTGTATAGTACTTAATTCTATTATAAAGCATTTTTAGAGAAGGGTCTAAAATATTCTGAGTGACAATGAGACTAACATCCGGAGAAATTACTCCAAAGTTTAATTATCCTTGCTATTAGGAAATTGCATCTGCATTCAAAATTGAATTTATCCAACTTCAATTTCAATTTCATGCCTTCTCCTGCAAGGCAGAAACACCCTCAACATCTTATTTCTTCTTCATGCAGAAAGATTTAGACACAACAGTTCTTAAAGTTCTCTTGGATTCATCAGCTAAAACTCCTTAAACTTCTTAGCATACAGATAGATTTCCAGTTCCAGGACCACTTTTATGACCATACTTCAAACTTCCTCCAACATTTCCATTTTCTTCTTGGCACACAGACATGAGAATCTTGTATTATCAGCTTGGATTATTGCTATATTTAATAATAAATTAAGTAAACTGGTTTTATTACACTGGCTAAATGCAAAAACTCTTTCCTATTTTTAATATTCCATTCATTTTGTATATTCAGGCAAAAAGCTCATCCTTTTCATCCTAGGAGCTGATGTCAAAAAGATACAAAGAGTGACATCTAAACCCTTCTCTGAGTAAATTGCTTGCTAAAACAGTTAACCAATAAAGTTTTGATTACTACTTGCACTTCATGTTCTGTAAAGTATGTTTTTGGACAGTAACCGTGTGATTCAGGTCATGCTGTAATGACATGGCTGCCTTATTATTTCCTGCCCTGTCTATCTCTGTATTGTTTGCAAGCTTAACCAATGATTATGAAGACAATTGACAAAACCAGTACCTAGCTTTGGATCACAAAGCAATCTGCTGGAAATACTATCAGTCACAGATGTCTCACCAACCACATCTACATCTTCACAGTTGAATTGAGCCTATTTATAATCTCTCTAATGTGGGCCACATTAATTCCATAAAAGGCAACTTTCTAGATCAGGATATTATGTAGAAGTAAAAAGAATTCTTGAACAATCCAAATAAATATACTATATTATGGCCTTTATCAAAATTATTATTATTTTTTTATTTTATTGATAAAACAAATCAGGTTTGCCTGACAAAACCTATTTCTGAATTGATTGACCTTAATTATATTTTAGCTTCTACTGATAGAAGGACAAATAAACCAGGTGATCATTTTGCTCAGATAAGACACTTCTAAGGCCTTTCTCTTTGTTTTAAATACTGGAAATTTATTGCAAGTGAATTTATTTAGTGAACTATTTTGAACATTCACCATTTTTCACCCATAATTTAAAAAATAAGTACTTCAAGACAGCAGTTGCACCAACTGGTTAGGCATAAGTTTCAGTGATGCTTGATTTGCTCAGCGTCTCCAGTGGAAAATAGGTACAAACATATAATTAAAAATATGAGGAAAACTGTACTTCTACTAATATCCAGTAATTATTAATTTAACTCCACATTACATTAGCATTTCTTAGTCAAACCTCTGTTAAAAGCAAAATCACTCACTATCAAAAAACTATTTTGTTTTAACTGAAAGTAGTGGTTTATAATAATTACAGATTGTAAGTATGCACTGTTGGAAAGGTAGTATTTTTTTTTTTTAAACTGTTTGCACATAACCTAAAAAAATGCTTCCTTGAAACTTCATTGTGAATTCTGAGCAACCTCTAAACAAAAATAACAATCTGAATATATCACCTGTGTAAAGCTTCAGTAAAGGAGTCATACACTTTGCCATATAGCCGTGCAATTAGAACATGTAAACAATTCTCTCAAGCTCTACAAGTCTTGGATATCCACACTTGTTCCTTCTCTCCCTTTCTCACAGTCCTCCCTTCCTCTCTACATTCTGATTTAGAATCGAGTTTTCAAACAGAGCAAGAAAGTATCTCTTCAAGGATAATACATTCAGAAAAAAACTAGCTTCCATGGTAAATAGCCATCCATAATGTATCTCCTGGTAGCAGACACTATTTAGCAGACATCTCCTACACTAAGATGAAGAAGGAGTTGGAAGGAAAAGAATAAAGATCTGCATACTTTCAAAGGAACTGAGCTTTCCCTGGTATATCTACAGCATGCTATATAGTTGCAGCCTCATCGTCAGATGAGACATCGGTAGTAACAGATTTTCAGTATTTTTCATAGATGTTGAAAGGTTATCACAAATAATGCGGATCTTTGTCAGTGGATAACTATGGACTCTTCCCACTGTAAACTAGATGTATAATTCCTACATGACAAAGTTAAGCAAGTCTTTCTACACTTTGGATCCAGCAATCAAAATTGTGCATCTGAAAAACTTTCAGAATTACATACAAGACAAAGTCACGAAAAAGACAGAAAAAAAAATCAAATACATCTCCATCAGAAATTATAATTTAAAAATTTCAGCCAGTTAGCTAAAGTGAGCCAAGGAAAAAATTAAGTTAAAAAGAAAAAGAGGAAAATTGAAAACTCTAATTAAAATATTTCACTGCTATAAAACTAATTGGTACTGTAAAACTATATGACAAGTCACTCTGAAAAAACTCAAAATACTATAGTAACTCGGAAGCATAGCTACTATTTTGAAGTAAAATCTCATTTAATTGGTTCTCAGTCTTCCAATCTAACCACTTTGAAGTCAAACAACTCAGCCGCTTGTAATGCAGATTGTGTAATCACAATAGTTATGTGCACTTGACCTTCTTCCTGTTAACAGAGAGACTCAATTAATTACTTGCTGTTTTAACCGGCCATTTCACCTTATCTTCACCTTTTCCAAAAGAGCTGAAAAACTCTATACCTTAACCTTTGACTTTGAAAGCATACATAGAAATACTTATCTACCAAATAGGAAGTCAGCATGATCTAGGAATGAGAATATCTGGGCTTCTATGCTTAAGTCAACCACTGTTTCATTAACCATTATGCTGTAGCATAGGAACTATATTTCATCTTTACTATAGTTGCCCAAATATTCTACTCTGTAATGGAAATAAAATATGACTGACTTCTGTTGCAACAGACAACAGAAGGAAAGGCACAGAAAACTACAAAATGTAATCAAATGCTTGAAAATCATTGTCAAGTTGCCATATGGAATACTAGATAGAAATAATCTATTTAATTTACACATAACCTATTAGTATGATTCTTAAAATTATGCATATTTTTAGAGATCTTATATGCCATAAGATATACTTCTATATCTTCTTTGATTCTAGGGTTAGACCTGTGTTCAGTGGCAATTCTAAGTATACAAAATTAAATAATCAGTTGCTGTCCTAAGATGCTAATTGTGACTACACACCACATATTGTGCAGCAATTTTCAATCATTGTTCCTTTCTGATGGGGTTCCAGAAAACTTTTCCAGTTATAGAACACCACCACAATTCTTGAAAAAAGTACTGGATGAACATTTAGATGTTAAAATTTTCAGGGACTTACTTAGGAACCAAAATATCATCTCAAAAGAAATTTAAAAGTTAAGATGACTGGTTCTCATATTGTCTCTACTGGAGACCGAGTTTAGCATCTCAGATAGGAATAACACAATATTTAGGAAACAAAATTGTGATTCTGAAGAATCTGAAGTTTTTGTCTATCTTTGAAATCACCTAAACTCCATAAGCACATTGCTTTTTAAATTTTTCTAAATGTTACTTCAGGCACCTGTTAAGAAAATCTCCTTCTTGATATTTCTGACTACCTTGATACTTTCTCAAATTTAACCTCTACTATGGTCAAGAAACAAAGCCTTCCAGATAAGTTAAGTATGTTATATCAGTGCACAGAAGGTAACTGGCAATTAAAGTGGGATGAATCACCTTTTGGAGGAGAATCTCTCTCCTCGTTGACTACAAAGGAAACCAGATGTCAGCTTAGTCTAGCCACCTTAATATTAAACTATTAAAGACAAACTGCTTAAAAATATTATTTCATATACCTTATAAGTATCTGTAGCAGATTTTTTTTTTAATAACACAAGAAAGTGAGTAAAGTACTAACAGTGAGGTAAAGGGAAGAGCAATAACAATATAATGTATACTTTTAAAATACTTGTAATGCACATTTTTGGTAAAAAATCATTTAAGAATAGAGACATCATGTCAATGTAAATTCACAGAAAAACAAACCAACAAACCAACAATTTAAAAGACCTCTACAGAGGCCAACAGCAGTCTTGACTTTGGAATTATTTGTAATTATTTTTGTAAAATAGTGCCTCATGCAATAGAAATACTTTTTCTGTATTTATGACATAGAAAATGAAAATCAATTATCTTCCAACTAATAAAAGGTAAAGACAGAGGCTTAAGTAAGAAACAATTTTACATCTCTATTCATGGCTATTAAAAAAACTGTACATAGGACATAATCCTAAAGATCTCCATGTGCTCAGAAAGTACACAAAGAAATAAATTATTTTATATATTTACATATAACATTAAATTGATTGGAATTTGTGTACAGTTATATGATAAAATAACATTTCAGAAATAGAGTGATGCTGAGGATAATTTATTTATGTAATTGAAAACTTAGTATTTATTATAATAGAATACAGAAAAAAAATTGAGAACTAACATTAGCAAAGCAAAAAATGGGAAGGTTACCTACATATTTTCAACCAACAGTTACAAAATGCCATTTTCAAGTTACAAGATGTGCTTAAAAAAAAGAACAGTAATAAGACAATTGAACACAGTTAAAAACTCTCATAATGAAAAGAAACCAACCTAAGTTTTTTTTTTCTTCACAACTTCTGCTTTTAGCTTAGATAGCATTTGGGGGAAAAGGCCCACAATTAACCACAGGTGTCCACTCTGCAGATGAATTAACCATAGATTGGCTACTGCGACAGAAATCCTTGTAATAATAGCAGTTTTGACCTGCTTATGAGGATTTGGCAAAGAGCAGCAATGGGAAATTTAATAGGGAGTATTTTTCCACATGATATTCTTTCTCAAGACCCAATCTTCTATGTCAGCAGGTCATCAAGCATTGTGCTCCATTTGATATTAATTAAATTTTTCTCTACTTGTGTGCTTTCACAAGGGACCCTGCACAATAACTGAGGATATTACTCTAAGACACTTTGATCACTTGAGCAGGCATGAAAGAACTTTGAGAAGTTTGTCAAGAATAAAACAGTGTCCCATGTAGGTTTTTGCCATGAGATCTTAAGGATTCTGAGCTGCAAGACACTTCCTTTCTCGTATGATGAAAATATAGCTAGTACAAAAATAAAAAAGGGAAGATGAAATAAATCAGAAGTGTCACCAACAGTGAAGAGCACGAATGAGTAAAATATCTATACTTACAGATGATTTTTCCCTTCAAACAAAGCAGTTTACAAGCTTTTTTAGAAAGTATTCTCCTCTGTGAAGGCCAATCTGCTCTCCCTTTCTTCCCCAACTGTACATACAGCCTCAGGTTTTGGTCTGCACCCTTGCTTCCCAGCTCTTCCCACGCTACAGTCTGCTCTAGTTATTCCACCCAAAATGAATTCTTCAGACTCAGGTAGCAGCAAAACCAGCCCTAGCCCCATCCAGCCTGTCAAACCCAATCCTATGTGACAATTTCCTGCAGAAGGTCCCTGTCACCTTTTTCTCCAAGTCAATGACATGCTGCTTGGAACATTGCTAGAAAAGGGAGAGACTGGCAGAAAAGGCGAGAAGGGAGGGAAAAAGGATAAATTAAAATTTAATAAAAACTTTTTACAGACTCTGAGGATGCATTCCTCACTCTCCTCCCTCTATCCATGAGGCAAAAGTTCAAACAAGTTATTTACCATTTTTGCATCTTTATTATTTTTTCAGAGTGGATCCATGTTAGAACAAGGTGAATTCTAGTTTTACCAAATCTCCAAATGTTTGCGCCAATCTCACGTTTCTTTTAACCCATCAATCCATTGCTTTATTTTTTAAAAGCTTTCTTTATTCTGAAAATCTTCTAGAAAAAAAGAAGGCAATCCTCTCACAGAAAACAGTCAGAAGGACAGATGAAGAGCAAGAGAAAGAAAATGCAAGCCAGAAGGACTGATGACACAGGCTTGTATCAGAAACTAATATGAAATAAAGTAATTATTTAGTTTTTTAGCAGCTGGAAATGTTTGCAGTATTAGTAACATGAAAACCTAGGAGGAGAAATACAAGATATGGTGTGGGATTAACAAAAGTTTTCAAAAATTCTACTGGCTCTACCATCGAATCTTTTAATTATGTGGTTCATATATTATTCTGTATATTTTGGACAGTACTGACAAATTTTGAAATGTGTTGACAGTTATTGTACGTCTTGGGCCTTGTCGACACAGAATATCAATTAGAAGCACAAAAAAATTAACTTAGCTGATTTAAAATTCTCATTATTGTCTTATCATTCTAAATGTAAGCCTTTATATTTTCATGAGAAGTGCATATTCAAAACAGGTTTAAAACACAAACTTTAATGCAGCTGGATTTGAGAGATGCCCTTTCACTCCCCTACCTTAAGAAAGCAAGAACAACACCAACTTACTGAGGTTACAAAGAGCCAAATATCAAGAGCAAAAATTGTGGAAAATCATACCGATCTTCGCAACACTGGTGCCCACTGCATCACAAATTCAATCATTTAGAACAATTTAACCTTTTCATTTTGATTCTCTTAGTAATATTCTACTATTCATTCCTGAATAGGCCTGTCAGCCTGACCTCGGTGCCG